>NW_020653780.1:4455645-4541245 GCF_003589595.1 Hyposmocoma kahamanoa
CCTGAGCTCTGGAACTGTCTGGGGACGTGGCTCACGGTTCCATACTGCTCGTTTAAGAGCATCCCACGCGTGCTCTATTGGGTTTAAGTCGGGCGAGCCGGCAGGCCAGTCTAATCGTGTGATATTGTATTCTTGAAGAGCAGCATTGACTCGTTGAGCTCGATGTGCGGGCGCATTATCATCGACCAGTACAAATTGGTACCCATGGTTTACTCGGAATGGTCTGACGATATCATCAATAGCAACTGCTTTGTACATGTCTGCTGTCATGAAGCCCCGATACGGGATCAAAGGCGTTCTAGCTCCAATCATAATGCCACCCCAAAAGGACACCGATTTTCCGCCTTGCTGAACTGTTCCAGTGGCAGTGCTTTGTCTTTCACGGTCGCCTGGTCTTCTCCAGACACGGACACGTCGGTTATCTGGATGAGTGCTGATTCGGGATTCGTCAACGAAGAGACAGTTTTGCCAAATGTTTTCGTCCTCACCTTCTTCATTTTGCCGAAGTCTAGCCCACTGCAATCTTCGTTGTTGACGTTGCCGGGAATTGAGCGGAGCTCGCCAAGACCTCCGTGCTCGTAATCCAGCCTGGTGCAAGCAATTGCGAACGTTCTGCGTGCTAACTTCAAGCCCAGAGGCGGCCCTGACTTCTGCTTTTATTTTAGTGGCGTTGATTGTTGGATCACGGGCTGCCAGCAATCTAATATAGCGCTTTTGGGCAGCTGTCAAAACAGTTGGGCGACCGCTGCGGGGTCGGTCAGCTAAATTCCCCATTCCGTGATACCTCTGCAACGTAGCCACGACACAGGATTGGGATATAGCAAGTCTGCGTGCTATTACTCTCGTGGTGTATCCTTCTTCCCTCAAAGTTACTATTCTAGCTCGTAAAACCTCTGATAATCCTCTTGGCATTTTTTCAATCACAACTTTCCGCGAAAAATATCTTGAATCGCTTATAATTGACTAAATCAGATTTCTGAATGAGCGTAAGCTAGGACTGAAAGCCTTTTTATATGAAAAAACAATTGAACGGGGTCATTGTTTTATGTTCTAATTTATTTTTAAATAAAGAATCTAAAAAGAAGAAAAATCATAATATCTACAGTAACAAAAAAGATTTCAGTTTTTCGAAGTGATCGCAAACTTTTTTTGATGTGTGTATAGTGCTAAAACTGCTAAAATCCCTTGATCTCTCTAAATCTGGTGGTTCTGATCATATTCCTCCTGTATTCATAGTAAAGTGTGCTGACAGCCTTGTAGTTCCACTGTGTTTGCTTTACAAAAAATCTTTAAATGAAGGCATTGTTCCATCAATATGGCAATCTGCATTTATTACGTGTATATAAGAAGGGTGATAAATCACATATTGAAAATTATTGTCCGATCTCCAAGTTGTGTCTTTTTGCAAAAATATTGGAAAGGCTGGTATTCAGTGATGTTTATGCGGTGTTGAATTGTACATTTAATGAACACCAACACGGCTTTTTAAGAAATAGGTCCACCGTCCCTAACTTAGTCATCGCCAATGAATTCATAACAAGAGGCATGGAGGGCCGTGCACAAGTTGATGCAGTTTACACTGACTACACTAAATGTTTTGACCGCATACATCACAATGTGCTTCTGAACAAGTTGATGGTAGCAGGCATCCTTGGAGATTTATTGCGCTGGTTTGCGTCTTACGTAGCTAATAGGAGTCAGGCGGTTGTGTTGCGTGGCTTTATGTCAGGGTTCTACCCTTGGACCTTTATTATTCATTATCTTCATCAATGACATTGGATCTTGTTTTATTCACTCGAAAATCCTGCTCTTTGCTGATGCTAAAGCTTTGAAGGTGCTAAAAGTCATATGTGGGCAAACAGATGTTGACGGTCTTCAGGCAGACTTAAGCAGATTTGAAGCCTACTGTACCATAAATAGGCTTGAATTTAATGTGTCCAAATGTTTTTACATGACATTCACCCGTAAAACATCAACTATAGGCACTGGTTACAAATTACATGGCACCGACATATTGAGAGTCAGTGAAATGAGGGACTTGGGTGTACTCCATGACGACAAACTACTTTTTGACAAGCATATTAACTGTGTAATAAGTAACGCATCAAAGGCACTTAGATTCATTATTCGGACATCGGCGACGTTCAATAATATCAAATGCATTAAAATTCTTTATTGCTCTTTGGAAGTCACCTTGAGTACGCTTCACAGGTCTAGAATCCATGCTATGAGACCTATAAGTCTCGATTGGAGGCAATTCAACAGAGATTTTTACGGTATCTGGACTACAAAACTAAACAATTTTCATCAGGTTATGAGCATAGGTGTACTAGGTATCATTTTTTGCCGCTTCGTATCCGTCGAGACATTAGTGACGTGAGTTTTCTGATGTGATTGTCCAGAATTGTTGTCACACATAAACCTGCGCACAAACTTGTTGCATTACAGATGTCGACTACCTCTGCAAGTGCCGTTTGCGAGCACTAATTATAGGCAAAATACGTACACGGTGCGTGCTTTGACACCTTAGAATAATAACGCATAGAAACCTAGTCCGCACACGCTAAGTGAGGCAAATTGTAGGACGCCGTATAGGCCTACATAGCGAGCGGGCAGTCAGTGCTCAAGGTCAAGTTGTACCGCGAACAGCTCAAAGATTTTTGCTAAAAATGACGAAATGTGCGGTAATTGGGTTTAAAAATAGATCAGACAAACATAGAATAGACACTAACATCACATTCCACAAGGAAGTAACGCGTTTCAACTTGTATTTTTATGTAAATATTCACTAAAACAGAAAATTAATTTCGTTGCAACAAAATACGAAAATGTTGCAAAGTAACGGGTTTTTTCTCCCCATTTCGCTATTCTGTTTCAAACGTAATTTTTGAGAATAGGCAATATCGCGACGTTTGCAAAACTTCTACAATTGTACACCGCCGCAACAACATTGTCGGGAATTTACGTTAGCTATTTCTACGAAATATATTTAGTATTGCCTTCATTAGTTCATGTGAAAAATCATTATTCTTGTTCATCATACACTCATTTTAAAAAATTGTCTTGGCCAGACTCAAAAGTTCGTAACTAAAATTATTTCAGGGAACTAACACTGACTAAAGTCATCGTCAGTTCTCCAAAATCGTGTATAAATAACTTTCAGGTTCAGGTTCTTTATTGTTATCGTGTACTTTTCATGTAAACATACCCACAGATAATATCAGGCTATTTATATGTATATTCAAATTCGATAGTCGCACTTAAACTCGCATGTAGGTTTTTCAAAAATGTATTTTTGGTAAACCATAAGGAAATGGCATGTATATCTGAAGACAAGATAGCGGGCTAGACTTCTAATTCTTCTTCTTCTAATTCTTCGCCATCTTGGATTTAGAAATATGTGCCAAATTCGGAATGAGCAGTCCCAAATACCTTGAAAACGACAACCAACTTGCTATTATTCGAAAAATCGTGCCCGCCATCTTGGATTTAGAAATTAGTGCCATATTCTTAATAAGCACCCCCAAATACCTCGAAAACGACACCCAACTTGCTATTATTTGAAAAGTCATGTCCGCCATCTTGAATTTAGAAATAAGTGCTATATTCCTAATGAGCACCCCCAAATACATCGAAAATGATACCCATATTGCATTTATTTCAAAAGTCGTGTCCGCCATCTAGGATTTAGAAATAAATGCCATATTCTTGATGAGCACCTCGAATACCTCGAAAACGATTCTCATTTTGCGTGTCCGCCATCTTGGATTTACAAATGAGAAAAGTCGTGTCCGCCTTCGTGTATTCAGATATAAATGCCATTTCCATAAGGATTACCAAAAATAAATTTTTGAAAATTCCTGTCACTTGATGTTGTCGATCAACAGTAACAATCGACAAAATCGAGCATATCTGTAGGCACCTGATCGAGATTGTCGATCGACAAAATCGAGCAAATCTGTAGGCACCTTTAACTTAATGATGAGTTAAGCAAGATACAATTTCCCCACTTTTGAGGGAAATGTTATTCCATGGCATCATTATTTGTATATTTGTGTGCGTGCCGACGAGCGTAAATACAAGTTGCTTACGCCTACATGAATTTGATTTTTGCCTCACTTGTGACAGTTCGTTTGATATGAAACTATCATTCTATGCGTTATTATTCTAAGTTTGAGACTTTATAACAATGCGACAGTAAATCATACTGAGTTTGATTTGTTTTGTTCACAGACACAGTCAGGCGTGAAATGAACAAACGTCACTTTGACACATCACGTGATTGGCGATGAATACACACTGGTTTGTTCGTTTAATTCTTAGACTTTTTTTTTCTTACCGTCCTCTAATGTTTAATTGTATATCATTCGCTCTGGGACTTTTGGAGGGAAAACTGTCGTTTTTAGTTTTACTTTCAATTATTTTGTAAAATCTAGTTTAAAGTGGAATAGGATAGTGCTGTTGTGCCTTAATCGAAGATTAAAACGCGAAATTATACGAATCTCGAACTAAAATATCCGTATCTGCCCGTTCTAAGGAATCCCGAGCCAATCCAAACACGCCGCTTCAAATTGCCTATCACCTTTGTGGCGACCATATTTACAGAAACATAATTAAACGAAGACATGGCTCAAAATACTTAATAATGTACCAAGACTTGGCTGTATGGTGTAAAACCTGTGCCTTTTCCTTTATGGAAAGAAGAAAAAAAATAAATTAATTGTATATTAATCATAGATACTTATCTATGATATTAATAGTAAGCTTTATTTTATTTTTTAAATTTATTGACTGCGTTCTTTGTATTCTCCTATAATCTCTTTTTGGCTTGCTAAGCACTTTATATTGTTTCATGTTGGTGGAAATTCGTAAATGGCATGGCATTACTCATTTAAGTATACTATAATTATATTATTTGTCCGTGAATTTTCCTAAAATGTATAAATAAAATTATACTTTCTATTCCGTAGTCATGGTCTTATTACGAGACTACATTCCATTTCGTTGCTTACCTTGCGAGAAGTGGTTAAAGAGACGATAAATTAAAGAAGAATTTAAGAGAAGGTAAATTTTGACGACCTCTGTGGTCACGAGTTGGATCCCGGCTGGGTCAGTGTAGAAAATCTTTTATATAAAAATATATATTTGTTTATTTATTTTGTCTCTACATACAAGGTAAATTATATAAACGCTTCCTGACTTAGTTAGTTTTAACATTAAACCTTATTTGCGAGGGACTGGTGCCTAAAGTAGGTAGGTATAAAGATGCCTGTATTACAGGTCATCAGGTCCCCTTTTCGCGAAGAGTAATACAATTAAGTTAAACTCAATTTTTCTATTTTCTATTATTATCTCGGGCCTGGGTGTTGTATAGTTCACAACAAACTATTGCGAGCCAATGATGTTGTGGAATCTTACCGTCAACGGTGAAGTTCCCTCGTGAGGGGAACGGATAGAAGAGGCGATGAGTTAGGCGCCAAGAGCGATTTCTCGCCACGTCGACCACTACCAGCGCGTAGGTAGATACGTCTGCTACGTACACATATGTATCACCGCAATCGCCTGGTCTTACATCCACCACCTGAATTAATTGTAATTAACACTGTCATTAGAAAGAGTAGAAAAACTTATGGCAACAAATTAATGTGCAATGGTTATAGAAGTAGACAAACAAGAAGCTTATTCTTCCTGATGTACCAATAAGAAAAAGAAAAGTGCATCAAAAAACGGTTTACTTAGTTGTTTCTAAGGACCAATAACTCAAGATGACTGTTAATCGCAATGCAAGACAGCACAGTCGACAATTTAGTAGTATGTCCTCCAATTTATCAAAGCTATTCGTAGGTTTAGTAATAAAAAACAAATTAACTAGATGGCGTTTATTGCACACATTTTTATAGATAATGCCGTATCATTTTATTTTATTTATGATTAGCTCCGTCTATCTACCCACAGAACAATAAATACAGTGTTAGTGTATAGAAGTGGTTAGTTAGCGTCTGACGCGTGCCAACATTTAGGGTCGTATTCTAGAACTCTACTCAATGCTCAAGTCAGGATTTGAGTATGGTTTAAAGCACTAGAATTCATACTCAAGTCCCTGCCATTAGGGTCGTATTTCCAGTGATTGTGTTGCCAGTGCAATCCTTACTTGACCATTGAATAGAGTTCTAGAATACGACCCTAAGTCTCTTTAGACCTACTGGAGCTTAGTCCGCCAATTTCGCTTTGTAGGGTATGGTTGTGTCATTCTTGTGCGCAAATTCATTAAAATCGTAGATAAATGCCTTATTGTGCTGCTTTGGAGTGCAAAAATGACAGCCGCACCAAAAATATTACCCGTAGTAGTATTTCATATCATCGGTAAGTCTTATTTTAATCAAGAAGAATGGCGACAACTACCCAAATAACGAATAATATATTTTTGTATATTTTTTGGGTGCCAACGAGTGCCTTTGAGTGCCGGCGAGTGCCTTTGAGTGCTTTTCAGTGCCTTTGAGTGTTTTTGAATGCCAGCGAGTGTCTTTGAGTGCCAGCGAGTGCCTTTGAGTGCCAGTGATTGTTTTTGGGTGCCTTTGAGTGCCAGCTAGTGCCTTTGAGTACTAGCGAGTGCCTTTGAGTACTAGCCAGCGCTTTTAAGTGCCTTTGAGTGCCAACGAGTGCCTCTGAAAGCCGGCGAGTGCCTTTGAGCCCTATTGAGAGGCTTTGGGTGCTTTTGAGTGCCCGCGAGTGCCTTGGAGTACCAGCGAGTGCTTTTGGGTGCATTTGAGTGTCTTTGTGTGCCCGGGAGTGCCCGCAAGTGCCTTTGAGTGCTTTTGAGTGCAATCGCGTGCCTTTGGGTGCCTTTGAGTGCCCGCGAGTGCCTTTGAGTGCCAGCGAGTACCTTTGAGTGCCAGCGAGTACCAGCGGAGTGCCTTTGAGTACTAGCGAATGCCTTTGAGTGCCAGCCAGTGTCTTTCCGTCTTTCTGTCACTCAAAGTCTCTCGCGGGCATTCAAAGGCATTTGAGGGCACTCAAAGGCACTCGCTAGCACTCAAAGGCACTCACAGGCACTCGCGGGCGTTCAAAGGCACTCGCTGGATATATATGTCTACCTATATGTATATAGCATACGTATTGGTTTAGTAGGTGTTAGTTTCGCCCACGGGAACTAGATGGCGCTATTTTAATGAAAACCACAAGATGGCTATCTATGTATACTGTAATGCTCGTCTACGAACTGATGCGAAATGCGGACCTCATCTACGGCGCGGAGTTGAGGACATAATTCTCCTAAACGGCTCTCTCCGTCTCTTTCGCACTCATTTAAATTAGTCGGCTAAGTGATTTTGAATTGAATTTCCTTTGTGTTAGAATTAATTATCGTTTAAGTATTTCCAATGAAGTCTGTACAGTTTTTTAAAATAAAATATTGATCAACCAAAAACCGTTATATTCTATATACGAAGCTGAACAACTGTACAATAATGGACCAACTTAGTAATTTGAAACAAAATCCATATACAATGTTATACAGCTGTTTAATATCGTGTGTAGAGTTTTTTTTAACAAAGTATTAAAAAATAATAAAGTTCACGCGAAAATACAGGGATTTACGGTACTTAAACGTACTCGTATTTATCACTGCGTATAGGTCAATGCTGCGTAAAAAAAGATATAACAAGCAATATATTATACGTACATGCTACTAAATTGTATCAATGTTTACAATTAAAATTAAAAATATACTTTGTTTCACTATATAAATAATAAACCACGATTAGAAATATTTGTCCACGTTTTCGGATAAATATCGAGTAAAAATGGATAAATATGGATATTTATCCATATTTATCTTTCTACTGAGCATTTATCCCAATGATATTTATCCATTACCCATCTCTACACGGGATGTCGCCATCCTTCTTTCATTTTCTGTTTATTGAAACTAACTTAATGCTGTAACTACAACCTAACCTTTAAACGCCATTGGTTACCAGAAATAAATTACTGATTGTAATCGTCGCATGCAAAAATAATCCAAGTTATAAGGCGTCAAGTTTGTTGATAGGACCAATAGGAAATTTGTATGTGTCTAACGGTGTGTGGAATCAAAAGGATCTTGCTTAGCGTTTATGCCAAATAGGGAATGGAGTGTATGAAAACCTCCCCGCACGATGTATTTTTTCCTATCCTGTACCTCTAGCACACCTTGGGCAAGAATCAGAGAGTATCTTACGTGCATTAACAAATTATTACATCACCATGGCAAGCATTATTGCATATGCCATCGACACCTTAAGAAGAAGACAATGCTAACTTACTAAAGTAATAAACCCTGAACGTTCATTATAAACAGACTGGTTGAACCGGTATCGGTAGACGAGCTTGTCATTGTCGAGGTCGAAAGCCAACAACTGTGGAGAACAGTGTTGCGTGCCGCCGCCATTACCTGTGTCCATCACCCAAAGTCGGTTGCATTCGTCTATCTGAAATTGTGTACATTTGAATTTTAATTATTGATTACCATGGATATATTCGTTTTATTTTTCGTGAAATTACCCCACTAGTTTGTTATAATTATTAATACAAAGATCGCCTATAATACGTTAAATTCAGTCATTCATAAACTGATTTTTAATTTTGCAACTTAAATTCGTAATATTGATAAGGTTTTAATTATAAATTTTTGATTGTATTTTAATTTTGATTTAATAATTTTATAGTACCTATTAAATTTTGTTTTTGTAATTTCAATTTACTGCTCATAATTTTTATTTCTAAGTCAATGTCATAATTATTTAATTTTACAAATTTTAGTGACGTGGTCAATTCTAACACTAGTTTTTAAGTATCTTTACTAACAAATATTATGGATTGAGAATGTCTAAAAGAAATAAATAATTATTATAATTATTAATATAAAGATCGAACACTCAGAAAAATTCCTTCGATCCGGTGGGATTCGAACCGACGTCTTCTTGCATACCGTGCCAGTCGCTATACCAAATAAGCCACGGAACGAACCAACGGACCTCACGAATTTTTCTATGTGCTTGCGTCGTGTCTTTGTACTTGGTCTGTCTACGACTTTTTAGTCGTAGCGACATCTATGAGAAATCTATTGCAGATTTATCACCCAGTTAGTACCTTTACAGCTACCAGTCCTGGCGAGAGATGTCGCTATTCACTGTATTAATTAAATTTTTATTTAATTGATATTCAATTATTTTTTGTGAAATTACTCCACTAGTTTGTTATAATTATTAATACAAAGATAAAACCGAAGTGTTTGGTCGAATATACGATTGCATAAACTTTTTATAGAACATTCTGCCAATAATCGACTTCGTTAAAATCCCGATTCGTCACATCACTAATAGTAATAATCTCAGTACAGAGTACTAAAAAAACTGACTTCAAAAGTTCGTGGAATTCTATCTGTTTGCCAAGTTTTATTGAATTCGGTTACCGAAAAGTATGCGAAACCGGATTCATCCCCTAGTTCGCCACTATACGGAACTTAACACAAGAGATAACAAAAATTAGTATATTGAAAGAGAAAAACGCCTTCAATTGGAGCATGGCAAAATCAACCATTAAAATAATTGCTCCCTATAAAATTTAGGCGCTATTTATAAAAAAATAAATCTTCATGCGAAAATATTCACCCTTAGAGGTGGAATATTTTCTTCAAAATTAAATGGGACCACTACTTAGATACCCTCTTTCCAACAAAAAAAGAATAATCAAAATCGGTTTTTAGCATTATTTGTGTTTCACATGTTCGACGTTACTTACCGCAGTCCTAAATACTGACGTTAGTCCTTCGCAGTTCTGACCTTGATTTTCGTGCCAGGAGTAGTCAGGGTATCCAGAGATTTTGCCGTTCTCGTCCACTGTGCCCAGAGTCACGGGACGACCTTCGCCGAAGCGAGGTGTCGTTACGAAAATTCGTGGTGATAGAGTGTCTAAAATTGGATAAAGTGTTTGAACTGGTTGTTCTTGAATAATAATAATAATAATAATAAATAAATAACGCACACACTCAACATAGCCCCGCACTAGGGAAACCCTGTGTCGCGGGTGCCATGGACACACACATAGACAACCACAAATTACACCCAAACTCACGAGAGAAATAAATGTAAGCCATACAAACATTTCTCCCCCCGGGAATCGAACCTGGGACCTCTGCGTGGCAGTCCGGCATGGTAACCGTTTGGCCACGGAGGCAGGTAAGTTAAGTTGAAGTCGTTCACAAAGTCACAAATTCATTGAAGGGGCAATGAATACGCTTCTACTATAGATTTCGGTTGTTATTCAAAATTTTCCATTTAATTTTTAATTTAATTTCCGGTTGTTATTCCTGAGCGTCTCTCGAACGATTTAAATGCTACATCGCGCCACTAAAATAGTCCATACACAAACACACTAACGCAGGGTAATAATATGGCGTCACCGTCTATGTGGAAAAGGCACGGAACTAAAACCGAGCGTAGAATGTAACATTTTCGTAACGAAAATGATCTACACACGAGCACTTTATTCTTATTGAATTTCCGCAGCGCAGCGATCTCTGTGAAACTGTAGGTTTATTTACTTTGATGACTTATTATAAAGTTAAATTATTTATGAAGTAAACTGTACAATTAGGAAACTGAAATCAGCAAATTTCGTACTGGTTCTCAATATTACCTATGCTGTAACCGTTGTTTTGACAAACGTAATATTTCGGCACTTCTTAAGTTGTCGACTACACTCCTTTTTATGGGTGGGGACAGAGATAATGTCAACAATTACAGGCCTATATCGGTACCTATTGCCAGTGATATCTAAAATTCTGGAAAAATTACTAAATAAAAGATTACTAAACTATTTAATAAAAACGATATATTGCCTGTAAACCAACTAGGTTTTCGACATGGAACATTTCGGATTACGGAGGATACAGTAATATCCTTGAGTTCTCTAGTTACAGAACAGTTTGACAAACGTAAGAAACATTTGTCAGTATTTTCGGACTTAAGAAAACGTTACACACCGTCTCTCTCCCCATACTAGTACACAAATTAGAAAAGATAGGTAGGTATAAGCAGTACTTCGCTTTGTACATATCACTGATTACTTGACAAATGGGAAGCAAACAGTGAAACTAGATAACTATATCAGTGGGTACGAAGTGATTTTATATTGCGTGCCCCAAGGTAGCGTTCTTGGTCATATAAATGACCTATGTAATATGCAGATCAAGAAAGCTAATATCTTCTCTTATGCTGCTGATACGGGCATTGTATTCACTGATAATTTTTGGGATGGTCTGAAGTCTAGTACGGAACGGGGACCGGAGCATGTAAACAGATGGTTAAGTAACAATTCTTTTACGTCAACTACTAATAACACAAACGACATCTGTTTTAGTACAAATAATGACACTTAGCCCAAAAACAATTCTTACGTAAATATTCACAATTGCAAAACCATAGGTAACACTCGTAACTGCACATTTTATCATAAAAATTGCACAATCAAAGTATTTGGGTGTTTTTGTGGACCAGCGACTCTATTGGTATCCACACCTGTCATGTCAGATCAAACATGTCATTAAAAGAATAAGAAAACTTAATTGGATTTATAAAATACTAAGCTATGTAGTGCCAGGATCAGTTACTGGTCTGCAAGATTCGACTAGGAATTTAAGGAAATATACGTGAGTTTGGTTCAATCAGTATTGATTGATGTATTCCTGTATCACCCCATACAGGAATTCATCAATCAATACTGATTGAACCGCTAAAACTCGTTTTCTTGAGTTGGACCGTGCGCAATGCAATTTGATCAAAATAATGTATTAAAAAAAAGAATATTTTTTCACTAGCAGCTTGTATGAACTATAACTCTACATCACTCAATCTGTACTCACACAACATAAGTCTCTTAAATATGATCTAAATATTCCGAAGAGGAAAAGGAAAGACACTGTGGTACAAGTATCTAAAGTAAATACAACATTTGTAAACAGATAATTCAACAAGCGATCGGCCTGTACAATTCGATTCATAAGGAATTAGAAACATACGTCAAAACTTATTGAGACTGCAAGAAATTTATCTCAAAATGGTAACAGTCCAAATCGTACAAGGAAACGAAGATCTAATGAAATACTTGGTTTAAAAACACTAATCTCTTTGTTTATGACAACACGCATGGACGTCTGAACGCCCGCCCGCTCGCACGCACGTACGCACACATGCACGCACGCACGAACGCACACACACACGTACGCGCGTACGCACGCAAGCACCGTTTAAGATTCAAATTAAATTTTAAATTGTAATCTAACTTTCAAGTTAGGAATTGTTCATTTTGAAATTGTTTGCAAATGCAAAAAATTTAATTGCAAGACACCGAAATTGCAAGTTACAATGTTGAATGTGTATTTATCGCTATGGAAGAGCGGTGCCTCTTGGTATAGGCTTGATAAGCTTAATAGGAGGTTACCATCCACTGTTAGTGTAAAGTAAATTGTATTACCGAAATAAAGATTTATTGTTCCTATTTTAAGTAAAACTCTGGCAAATAGCAAGAGCACATTGTCCGATTTGTTTATCTTTCAAGTGACGCGTTCTGAGTTGACAAGTAATGTATTTGCATGGACATGGTCTTTTAATAATATTTATACATGGTTTTAGGGTCTTCAATAGCTTAATTTAAATAAAATAATGTTTTTCTTGGCTGTGTATATGCTTCAATTAAATAAAGTTACTCAATAAATAAATGAGCCCACTTGTTTGTGACTCACCCTTTCTATACTGAACATCTACGTCAATAGGCACTGACTTCCCCGGCACATAATGCCGTTTGGTCAAAGCAATCTGCTTAGTTTCTTCATCAGGGAAGACGAATTCCAACTCAGCCCATTGATTAACTATCCTTAGGTTGCTTTCGGCGCGAAGTTCTGGCCAGAAGCACGCCAGGTAGTAGAATAAGAAAAAAAATCTCTGGAATCCGTAAGACATCTCTGCCTCGAACCTGTTGAGGAAAAAACAAATTTTGCTATCAATCCTGTTTATAAACAATTATTACAATTTGTTTTTACTTTTATAAATTATTATTATTATTATATATTTACGAGCAAGAAATGTTCAAGGATCAAAAAAATATGTTGTATTTTTAAATTGCTTTTATGTGTGCACGCGCCGTATACGTCCGTACGCACACACACACGTTTGCATAATCTCGCGGTACACTCGCGTTGCATAACACTGGTCGTCTCATGCGCCATTTATTATAGAATCAAAGAAATCGTTCTATCTATCGTCTAATAGACATGTTCATTGAAGAGTGCATCAAATCGGAAATGTTCAGCATTTCTTTTTTATTTCATATCATACCCCATATTCAAGATCAATCCGCGATTCTGGTATAAAAATATCAATACATATCAACAACAACAAACTTACTGCATTTAAATTTCAATTATAGCACTAGAATATTGTAACTAATAATCAATTTGGGAAATTAACTTTTTCCAAATTGGTTCTGAGTGGTGCCCTGGAGGGAATGCCGCTGATTTGGTATTCATAATACAGCAAAGTCACTAGCTTGAGATTACGTAATTGGTGTGGTTGTCAAAAATAGAACTTTAGCACCAGTAGTAGTGTTTAGTAGCAGTCGAACTCGTATTATCAATTTTATTTGTATTAGGTACTGGAAGTTCAGGTAAACATACGGGCTGCCTGTTCCTATATCAGGTCATTTATATTATGATAGTAATTATATAAAAAAATAAAATTAAATAAAAAGATTAACAGTGCTTTAATAACGTAAAATAAAATAATTATAATGAACAAAACAAAAGAAATAGGTATCATCATTATAAATAATAAACGTAATCAAAAAATAATAATTTAAATACCACGTATAACGTTTCGTCCTAAATAAACTACTTGCATGTCGCTTCTAGTTTTGCCCGTTCTATGTATCTTTGTTAATTTTGTATAGCAACATTCATGTTAGTGATTTAACGAATTAACTCACATTTAAATAAGCAACTACTTACACACTTAATGTAAAATAATTTTTATGCTTAATCTTGTCGTTCGATATTTCAACTCTGTTCCTTATAATTTGTTTATTTTTCTCATGTTAAGTGAATGAAAATTCATAATGAGAAATAATTCTTTAAACCTTATTGAAATACAAATTATGATACTGTTAATGCTAGTAAAATTCAACTCAAAATTAGAACTCTATGCTTGTATATAGCTCTAAATCACATCAATTATTGTCATATTATCTAGATAGATACTCATATGCATTGTGGTATTGTATTGACCATAGATTTAGATTGACATATATATATTTTTAAATTTATTAAGGCTTTGGCAAAGCCATCAGCCTAAAAATGAAGTTTAATTGTTTCTGTAAATATGGCCGCCACAAAGAGGATAGGCAATTTGAGGCGGCGTGCTTGGATTGACTCGGAATTCCTTAGAACGAGCCGATACGGGTATTTTAGTTCGAGATTCGTATAATTTCGCGTTTTAATCTTCGATTAAGGTACAATAGCACTATCCTATTCCACTTTAAACTAGATTTCACAAAATAATTGAAAGTCGAAATAAAAACGACACTTTTCCCTCCAAAATGCCCAGAGCGAATCTAGATTGACATAATGTACGATAGACAATTAGACAAGCTAGCACCGGCCCGCCGTTCCCGCCATGATGACACGAGAGACAGTGGCGCGAGCGGGCGTGTATAGCACGTGTATGTGACGCAACGAACGTTGTTTTATTGAGCTATCCTTGTATTAAGGAATTTGGATGCTACAATGGTGACCCTGACACAGAACGAGAGTAAAATGAATAATATTCCTATCTTAGAGATCGCTTGCAGTGTGTTCGCTCTGATGAGGCTTCTTCTGATTGGTATGACTTAGCCGTTGGTGTCCCTCAAGGGTGGTGTTCTTTCCCCTCTCCTCTTCTCTATTTTTATTAACTCTGTCACTTCTGCGTTGTCCTCAAATTTTCATCTCTACTGACGATTTGCAGCTGTACCGTAGTTTTAAAACTTCTGATGTCATTGGAGCCGTTGAAGCAGTAAACGTTGATTTAAGAAACATCGCACATTGTTTTTTACATTGTTGGTTAATCCCAAAAAGTCGCAAGCCATGATTGTGGGAAGTGGGCGTATATGTGGCAATTTGGATATTGATTATGTCCCAATTATACAGTATAATTCAACGCCTATTGCCTGTAATTCTACTGCTACTAATTTGGGTCTGCCTCCAAAATTTATGCCTTTAAAATCCAATATCTGTTTAGTTCAATCTCTTATTTTAACCTTCCTAGACCATGCTGATTCCTGCTGTTTAGATGCTACTGAAGAACTGCTAAATAAGCTTGAACGGTTGCAAACTACATGCATAAGTTTCATCTTTGGCCTTCGTAAATATGACGGAATCTCACACTATCGCAGTCAGCTCAAGTGTCTTCCCATTCATCTCCGCAGGAATTTGCAAATCGTCTCTCTTCTTTACAGCATTCTAAATACCTTTGTCTCCCAGGTATCTGAAGGAGCGTTTCAGCTTTCTCGGGTCCCAAGTCTTGTCGCTCTCTCGTTAGGTCCCAGTTGTCTTTTCCATCATTCAATTCCGGGTTTTATTCTCACTCCTTTACTGTTCATGCTGACCGCATTCACAAAAATATTTGAATATGAATTCAATAAAAATTTAAAATACAGTGAATAGCGACATCTCTCGCCAGGTCTGGTAGCTGCTAAGGTATCTAACTGGGTGATAAAGCTTTACCAATACGGGAAATGAACTTTTCTGAAGTGCTATTTCGCGATTATCAAATATTATAATGCACAAATTAATTAAAAACCACAACATCACTTACCAAATCAATGTGAATAATATAAAATTATATTAAATTTATGTTCACACAATTAGTCAAATAGCGAAATGAGCGTAACACACCGATGTAAATTATTTGTCAAAGAGGACCGCGTTTCCGTCCGCCATCTTGAATCTTTCAGTCAGTCAGTTAATATAATAAGATATCGTTTTTCGCACATAAATTCCAAAAATTCAGAGGTACGAGTCCGGATTGTAATCCACGCCCTCTGCTTGAGAACCACTGGCTTTGCAGAGTAGCAACTCATTTCAATTTTTATTGAAATTGATAAATATGTATGAAAAACATAAGACAGAATTAGGTGAGTCTATCCGCGAAAACCCAATTTCATCCATTTTAGTAATTAAGTGTTATTGTTTTAGTTGTTACGTATTTTATTCTTTTGTTCCATTAATACAATATCATGTTTTTCCATCACACTCAATATTATGCGTATAGGCATTGACTTACAATTATATGGACGTCGGGTCCGCGCTAAAAAGTGTCCGCACTTGTAAGGCGCTAAAATCGTATACAGAGCGCGACACTCCGCTTTAGTCTTCATTTGTTCTACGGACAGCGCGATACTGCGATGACATAACAATTTAAATTTCGAATAGGTTGACTTGGGACATTTTTTTCGTGGTTTTTGTATTAGACCCGTCGTCCATTTATTTGTAAGTCAATGCGTATAGGTAAATAGCGAGAACAGTTTGCTCATTTGGTGCTACATTGTACCTAATTGTAATTTTGGTGCAAACTCCATCTTCTAAGGCACAATGAAATATATTTCTGAGCCATTTGAGCGTACTGTTTCTTATATATTAAACTCAGTTGTTTTAGAAAGTAGTGATCACGGTACTGAAAACAATGCAAACGATTTGACAATGAAAATCTCACGTCGAGAATAGAGAAGAACAGAAAATAAAGTTTGTACGAGAATTAATAAGTAACAAATATGAAAGCTGTTATAAGCACGTATATACGGTGTATATAGGTTCCATATTACTTTACGGTATTATAATATGCGGTAACAGATCGAAACAGGTTTTGTAGCACAAAAGAAATGCATTAGAACAATTTATGGATTTCCCCTGTGACGGCGAACGTCGCGTCGTATGGATCGAGCTGCCCTGCCTCCCGCGAACGAGCATAATAAGCGGGCCCCTTCAGGCCCCACTGTTTTCCGTGCGCTGCATTCAACTGATTATTCTAACAATCTAATATTCAATATTTTCTTAAACTTGAAAGGTTTGTACAACGTTTTACATTTAAAAAATATATGGTTTTTCCACTGCGTTTCTTCATTCGGAAACCTAAATATGTCCTCAGCAAGTAAGATACGGGATATCCCGGATGAAACATGCAGAACCTTGTTTCAGAGCCTTGGTCTGTGGCCAAAACCATCATTATGTCGTCGGTTTAAAGGTAAAACCACATAAGTGACATTTTCCACAAAAAGTTTTTTTATATATATTTTCGATGTTTTTTTGTATATATTATTTATATTTTATATATATACACACACTTGGCCGCAATCTCACCTGAGGTTAAGCGACGATGTGACGAGTTTGCCTAAAAATGTCTATTCACTCTAGCCTTGTATAGCCCTAAACTGTACTTTTCGGTGTAAAGTACCGCCTGACCTTGTAATGACTTGTAAAGTACGCCTAGTTATTTGCAGCAGTTTTTGCCAAGGACTCGATGTATTGCCCAAAGTTGACCCATAAAATTATAATAATAAAAACGCACACACTCAACATAACCCCGTACTAGGGAAACGCTTTTTTTTTTGACGGGGGGGAAATCTTTATGGATACCGTTATGTGGGGACGTACTAGGGAAACCCTGCGTCGCGGGTGCCATGGACACACACACAGACAACCACAAGTTACAACCAAACTCACGAGAGAAATAAATGTAGGCCATACAAATATTTCTCCCGGCCCGGGAATCCAGTCCAGGTAGGCCCTCCAGTCTGGAGGGAGAGTCCCCACATAACCCCTCAGTGTCCCTGGGCAAAAGGTACAACAGGGTATACGCGCGAAAGTATTTGGTGTGTTAAATGTATCCATGCTAGTTAGTGTTGATTGATAAATATTAATTATTTATTTATTTATTTATATTTATAATTTTTTGATTTGTATAAACCAAATTTTGAGTAACTTTCTCTCATAGCAATCATTCGTGACGCAGACATACTTTATCCGTAGGCGGAGGCCTGGAGACCTATAGCACAGGGTATCCTAGTTTAGGCTCCAGCCTTCACAGACAACAAATGTTTTATTACTAAAGAATGTTTTATTATCTTTGAAATTGTGTGTGAAGGAAATAAAATTATTATTATTTTCGTATTTATTTTAAACTCTCGCCTCTCCCAAGGCCTAAAAGACTAATTTAATTAATATAATAATTATTATTATTATAAACATCTAGTGACGGTCATACAAAAGCATAGTCAATCGCGCAGGGCGTGCTAACTCACACTGATCGGCGCGGACTCGTCGCGCGGTATTTATTTGTGCGCGCGAAATAAGTGACTGGCCAGAAGATTACTTTAAAAAAAACTTTATTCAAACTTACAGAGTGACTGCTTAGTTCTAATAATAGACAAATAATCGATCTTTAAACTAATTTACAGACATTATGTATTATTTTATTCATTTGTCAGCATGCGAGCAACTGGCACAGTTAGGCGTGCTGACAAAACGGAAGGAGCCACGTTCATTAACCTTAACTCCTCCCTCCCCAAGTGAGGAATTATCTGAGGGTGACGATGAAGCCTTCAGAGAATTCCGTAAGGGTGGAATCTTATTATATAATTTGAAACAGACAAAACCTAATACTACCATAATTAGAAAAATATAAAGCACTAAGGTTCCCACACTCATTTTATTGCTCACTATATAGTCAAGGTCTGCCGGCACGTCGTCACTATCACTTGTTTTATGGAGAATGTTATTCACTTCACTGAAGTCGATTCCTCGCAGATCCACCTGCTTGCCGTTTTGGTTGGTTTGTTCAATTTCTGGCAGCTTCACTGTTGGTATGGATATTCTGAAAAGAGTTGTATTTGTTGGGACATTGATAACTCTGTTTCGTAGTTGTGTTTCACAGTCTGGACTCGGCGTTATGATGTATGTGCCTCGTAATACTTGTTTCTGGGCTTCGTTGCTACAACTTTCTGTTATTACGACGTCGTGGCGTGAGTAGACTAGCCATCTTCCTTCCTGAACTCTCAGGATTCTGGTTTCTTCTATTTGGACTGTTTTTTGTTGGCATGATGTATAATTTTTGTTGAGCTGCATTAGTTGTTCGATACAGGTTTCAATAGGGTATTGCTCCATAGAATCCTCCGTACACAGGAATCTCTGACCATCTATGTGCTCGCAGGGGTTTTTAAAGGACCTGTATTTCAATCTATTCACCAGTAGGTATGGGTATTGGGAGTGATGATAAATGTGATTTGTTTGGTAGGGTTAAGTATAGGGATTGGGATTACGTTGTAATATATATACGTGTCGTGATCAACTAACGGTATTTCTAAAATAAAAACTAACGTAGAATTATTAATGAAGGATTTAAGTATAATATTACGTTCTAACTTAACTAAACTATCCATAGTAACTGGATACAACAGCTGAGCGTGTTTGTTTACGGTTTTAAGGATATCATATAACTCGATTGAGTTTATCATTGATTGATGCAAAATGTGGAGTTTGCTAAAAGCTATTGCTGACTCTATGTCTTCGCGTCTTGTATGTTGCTATAAATAGTTCGAAATTTATTAAGAATTTGATTCATGCTATTACTGAATAGGATAGACTTACTTACTTTGTTTTCGTTTTGAACTAAGGTTTCTAATTGCGAATTGTATAGCGTATATGATTTACGTTAAAGTTGACAGTATCTGTTATATTGACTAACTTATCAAATGCTTTTTGCATTAATGATGTTTTTTTTTCGACCAAATGCTCCCTATGTTTTAGCTTACTAATTTCCGTATTATGTCTTATTGCGTCGTCGTTGTCTAAATTTCCTGAAATAGTTTTAATTAATGAACCTAATGGGTTAAGGATACCTCTTTTTACTCTAATTGATGCTGACGGTAAAATTTGATTAAGCCTATCTCTAGTTAGTTCTATAAAAGTTTCTATATACATATATTTTAGAACCTAAAAAATCTCATCTTAATTCGGATTGCTTATTTAAGATGTCTTTTAATCTAATATATTCTCGTAAGTTGTTTTCTATCTTTATTCTAAAAATGTCTAGGTCTACTGTTTTAAAAATGGTCCACTGATTATTCTTGATCACTGCTGTTCCTATCTTCATCGGAGCTATTCGTGGATTCCGCTCGAGATTCTGGATTTCCAGGCTGAATCCTTGCTCGGCTAGGGCCAAAAACATTGTCAAGCTCCACCCGTGGAGGTCGTTTAACGTTTTTCAATGCTACCCTAGTTTTTCTTTTCTTTAGTTGTACGGGCACGATGTTTCTTTCAGGGTTTCCTATAACTTCAGCTTTATCGTACTTGGGTAATTCGTTTGCATTTCTAGTCCTAGTATTTTTCATGAAAATCTGGTCGCCTTCTTTGATGGCAGGGGGTTCCTCTCCGCCTTTTTTGTTTCCAACCTTCATTTTATTCTTTACTAATGTCTCTGCAATGTGTTCATAGATCTGCAATGTCTTGCAGTAATTTTTGATAAATTTGTCGTGCCCTGTCAGTGTCGAAAACGTTACCCGTATCTGTTTGTCCGAAAACTACTTTGAATGGAGTGCAGTTAGTTGCAGAATGAACGGTGTTATTGTATGCCATGATGGCATATGTCATTACTGATGCTGCATCTAAATCGCTCTTATCGTACTTGGCTAATCTGTAAATCTCTATAATAGTGGAATGAAACCTTTCGACGATTCCCATTGAGTTTGGGTTGTTTGGCGTACCAATGGGTAGATTAATTTTGTACATTACCATGAGTTCTTTGATAAGGTCGCTGTTAAATTCGGCCCCTGAATCGCGATTAATCTTACTTGGCACTGAGGATATTTGATCAGTGCTCGTACCACCTCCGGCGTACTTCTATTAGGAATAGCGATAACTTGCCCAAGTTTGCTAAACGCGTCTATAAGAGTTAAGTAATATTTACCCTCTATGAAAAGGAGGTCCATAAATCTCTTGAAAAGGGGCGTTTTGCGTCTGAGTAAGCTGGATTAGAGGTTTAATAGGTTTCCTATCGTATTCCATTTTCCTACACTGTTCACAGCTGTTAATATAGGCGGAAACAGTTTACTTCATATTAGGCCACCAATAATGTCGTCTAATTTTGACTAAGGCCTCTCGAATACCCCTATGACAAGTTTTGCCCTCGTGGTATCGAGATATTAACTGTCTTTGATCGATTTCATCTTCCGCGACATTAACTACCCTTTCTGTACATTCCATGATATTTATGGTGTTTTTCTCAAACAAAGATGTTATTGAGTTTGAAAATATTTTTCGCAATGAAGGGTCCTCAAAATAAATAAAATATTTATTTTTAGGATTGGTATATTACTTGAGAAATTCTTTTACTAACTTTTCATTGTTTACTGGCATGTGTACTTGAAGGATATGTTGTTTTTTATTACTAATATCCTGTACACTGAGATTATTATTGAACCAGGTAAAAACTAAAATTTGTCTTGGTTTTGTATCAATGGCTTCGTTAAGTATAGGGATGCCTTCGTGTTCCCTATTTGAAATAGAATGGGCGGTAGCCCCACTATTTGATTCTAAAGTTTCTATTTCATCTTCTTGTGCTAACTTAACTGTTTTGCTGCTAGTATCTGAGTCAGAGTCTGAAATATTAATAATATGTGAATTCTCGTCGTCCTTTTCTGTATCTAACATTCTTATTGCTGCATCTCTTGCAAATTCATTTAAGTCAAAATCGTCGTTTGGTTTACCTATGTTTACTTGCATGGAAACATCGTCATCTAGCACATTAACTTTTATTCGGGACAATGCATTGGCATTTGTGTTTTGTGATCCCTTTTTATATTTGATTTCAAAATTATATTCTTTTAAACGCAACCGCCAGTTAGTAAGTTTACTGTTTGGTTCCTTAAGGGAGTATAACCAAGCCAGTGGTCTGTGATCCGTATAGACAGTAAACTTATTACCGCAAAGGTGTGGTCTGAAATGTTTAACAGCCCATACTACGGCCAGAAGCTCTCTTTCTATGGTACTGCACCTAGTTTCAGTATCGGATAAGGTTCGACTCGCGTATGCGACTGGTTTGTCGGAGCCGACAGAACCCTGTGACAGAACAGCACCGATAGCGCAATTAGACGCGTCTGTAGTTAAAATAAATTCCTCACTAAAGTCCGGATACTGTAATAATGGTGCGTTGGTAAGGAGTTTTTTACAGGTTTCAAAGCATTCTTTATATTCGTTAGTAATTTCTATTCTGTTTTTCTTTTTTAAACACGAGGTCATAGGCTTTGTTATTTTGGCAAAATCTCTAATAAACTTTTTGTAATAACCTAATAGGCCCAGGAAACTTTTTATCTGAGTAGTTGTTCTCGGTATAGGATACTTCAGAATAGCATCAATTTTGTCTGTATTTGCCCTTAGTCCTTCTCGGTAATTGTATGGCCCAAATAAAGTGCTTCTTTTCGAAGAAAATCTGACTTGTCTAGCTGTACTTTAAGGTTCGTTTCGCGAAACCTTTCAAATAAGGCTCGTAGTTTTTGAGCATGTTCCTGTAAGATTTTTGAAAATATAATAACATCATAAGGTACACTAGGCAATGTAAGCCCTGTAAAGCCTTTAGAACATTATTCGTTGCTCTCTGAAAAGTGGCCGGCGCCGTTTTCAGGCCAAACGGCATCGGCTATTGAACTCGAAATGCTCAAATGGCGTACTAGATGCCGTTTTCTCTCTATCTTCCTCTTGAACCTCGATTTGATGGTACCCGCTTGCCAGATCTGATGTGGTAAAATACATACTCTTGCCTAACATATCAAATAATTCGTTTATGTTCGGTAAGGGGTACTTATCATCGACAGTAATGTCATTTAGGCGTCGATAATCAACCACCATTCTCCGCTTTTTTTCACCCGAAGCATCCATTTTTTTGGTACCAGGTGCACTGGGGCACTCCACGGGGAGTGGGACTCCTGAATGACATTATCTTTTAGCATTTTATCTACCTGTTTCTTTATTTCGAAAGTCTGGCATGGGGGTAACCTATAGGCTTTAATATGTATCGGGTCCTCGTTCCTTGTTCGTATTCGATGTTTTACCTGATTAGTAAAAGACAAGGGTACATCTTCGCAATAAAATATATCCTTGTTTCCCTACAAATACTCTCTATAACCTCTCTTTCCTCGCTATTCATGTGGTCGAATCTAAGTTTCTTTTAATTCTCCGTAAGTACGATATCTAAGTCGTATCTATTGTTATCATGATAGTCAAGATTGGATTCTACCTTTTCTTTCTCATAGATTTCTACCTTAAATGGGGCTGTCACTACCATGATCTGTTCGATATCTGTGTAATTCTGTGTAACTGTACACGCGTAACCATTGTCGCATCGTACCAATTCAGAGGGCATTCGAATCCCTTCAGCGAATTGTTTTGTAAAATCTCTTTACTTTTTAAAAGATTGACGGGGAGTTTAACCCGTAATTCACAACGAGGGGGCAGAATATAAGTCTCTCTCATTGGAGGAGTATAGATGATAGGAATTTGCGTGTCTTTTTTAAATAATGTTTGCGACTTTATGTCAATCTTACCTTGCAATTACTTTAAAAGATCGCTTCCGATTAGGCCGTCGTATCTTTCGTCCACGCTATATACGTAAAACTTATGTTTCTCCTGGGACCGAAAAATTCTAGGCAAGGTGATATTAACTATTTCATTGTGTTTACTAGAAGCGTGGGTGCTCACCACTTAAAATTGCGTCTGTTGTTTAAAATGTGTATAATATTTATTAGCGATTTCAGGACTAATGAAGGATCTGGTACTTCCAGTATCTATCATGAATACTGATTTTAATCAGGTATATACATGTGACAAATTTAGCTGCTTATTATAATTCAATTTCACCTGTTCTCGACTGTGGAGGCCCTGATATAAAAATTTTCTACGGTTTACTCCATTGGGTTACCTGAGTACAACCTTGCCGTATCTTCCTGTCTTTGTTCACAGTTTTGTGTATCATTATCGATATAATTAATACGTCGCGAACTAGCAGTACGCATAGTAACGTCGGTATGGGAACCTGACACTTGTCTGCCACATGCTGACGAGACCTTGCGGGTTACTGACCTGCCCTACATTCGGATTGCGATAATTAAAAGAGTTATGATTATTGTAGGGTCTATGATTCCTAAGTTGGAACGAGTTATTTGGAGAATTAAAATTTTGATTGTACGATGGGCTCCTGGCTACTTGTGCGTATGGCTGCCTTTGCGGATAGTTTGGCCTGGGCATGTGGAAACTATTATTATTAGACGTACTCTGCCCCGGGTATCGGTTACCTCGGGTGTTATTTCGCGAATCGTACTGTTTGGAAATTTTGTTCCTCTAGGACGATTTTTAGGGCGTCCTCCAGGGTTGTAACATTCTGCAATCGCACCAACCTCACCAAGTAAGCCGGTAAGTTATAAAGAAAAACCTTAAGAGAAGTGTTATTATAAATGTGTTATTTTCCTATTTATTTTTATAGTTTCTAGTTCCATAGCCAGACAGTCTTCTGTTCTGGGATCTCCAATGTGTTGAGATAACAATTGCTTTAGCTCATCCCACGATTTAGTCTGATCCCGCACTCCTATTAGGTTCGCGGCTTCCCCAGTTAATCTACTGGTTATTACATGAAATAAATAGGTCATCTGGTTGTCATCCCCGTTAAAGGTGGACAAAATATATTCACACTTCTTAGTAAATACGGGTAATTGTCTAGAATCCCCTTCGAATAATGGGATTATTTTCACCTTATCCGATTAATACCAGTCATTATCAAAAATTAATTAAACACGTAATTATATTACAAGAGTGGATAACAAAGGAAAACTTCAAAGGACAGTGAAAACATTTACTCACAGGTCCGCTGCTACTCCCATTGGTTCTTGTCTGGATTACTTGTCAGGAACTCTGCTTGGCTCTGGCTTGACCCTCGTACTTATTAAATTTGTTTGTTCGGTGATTCCCGTCTAAGCGTTGAAACGCACGATTCTCGACGTGTTTGTACCCGAATTTACTACGGATCGGGGCACAGAAGAATCTACGGGAATCCTACCGGCTGCACCAAATAAGTGACTGGCCAGAAGATTAGTTTAAAAAAAACTTTATTCAAACCAATATTTACAAACTTTTTACTCAAATATGTTATTTTATCACGTTTCTATTTCTTTCCTATTTACAACTAAACAGTCAAGATATTGTATGTACTACACTTTACATAAAATTTACACTGCATTCACTACACACACCCAGGTTGCGATCATAAGTAGTTTCTTGAATCGTTTACTTCTTTCATTTATTGTCTTCATAAGACTAGTAATTTCTGTTTTTAATTGCAATGAGTTACCTATTATTGTTCGTACACTGGGCTCTCTAAAGTCACATGCAAACCTCATAAATATTTTTTCTTTACATGATCATGGCCAATGATATAGACAGAATAACTGTTGAACTAGAGATGCTCAGTGCTTCTAAGTCACTATATTGTCGTCCGGAACAATGCGTACAACACTTGTATAATACACCCAAATCGTTGAGTATTCTGCAATTAAATATACGAAGTATTAATAAAAATTTCGATCAATTCATACTTTTATTAGCACAAATAAAAACACAGTGTGATGTCATCGTGTTATCTGAATGCTGGCTGCAAAAATCACCACAAATTCCTCCTTTGACCGGTTACGAATCCTACTATACTAAGCGATGGATAAATCAAAATAATGGTATTGTGTTATATGTGCGCAGGGGCTTAAATTGTAACGTACAAGAGATTGCTTCTTTTGTTGATGCGGATTGTCTCGTTTGTAAGTTAGGAACTGACGTGGCACTAATCTGTATCTATAGATCGCCCTCGATATATAACATAGATAAATACTTAAATAGTTTGAACGATCTTCTATTGACTTTAAATGCCGTCCCCTTTGTTTGTGTAGTGGGAGATGTTAACTTGGACATAAAGGAAAATGGCACCGATCTGCGATCTGACCAATACTTGAATCTGGCTGCAGGCCATGGCCTCTTGCCTGCTCATATTCTTCCCACTCGTGGAGAAAATTGCCTGGATCACGTTCTATTAAAATCCAAATTTTCTTCAGTTACTATGTTGATACAATCACATATTACAGATCACTGTCCTGTACTATTGTCGACACAGCTACGATATAGTCTTCCGCAAGTTTCCCATACATGGATTAAAATAGATCATAGAGCAGTTGTCCAGGATATCACCGAGTCGGATTTTTCTGAAGTGTTATATTCAAGGGATGTGAATGTTGCGGCAAACCAATTAGTGTCAT
Organism: Hyposmocoma kahamanoa; assembly: GCF_003589595.1. Lineage (NCBI taxonomy): Eukaryota > Metazoa > Arthropoda > Insecta > Lepidoptera > Cosmopterigidae > Hyposmocoma > Hyposmocoma kahamanoa. The sequence continues at coordinate 4,482,055 of NW_020653780.1, forward strand.
TTGTATCGGACATCATCAAGAAGTACACAAAAGTGTTCACTGTTTCTCGCTCAAAAACAACCATCAAACCCTGGATAACTCCCGGTCTACTTCGCTGTATTCGGAACAGAGACTCATTACATAGGAAAGTTAAAAAAGATCCTGATAGTGTTGTACTAAAGGTAACTTATTCACGATACAGAAATTTTATTAATAAACTACTTAAAAACTTAAAAAAATCTTACTTGAGATCATTGCTAATGAATGCAATAAACAATGCTAGGTTAACTTGGAATGTAGTCAAAACCATTACGAATATGCAGTCTGCAACGAATCCGTCAGGCTCCCTGTTGAAGTTACATCCCAACCCGGTAACTTCAGTGAACATTGTGAACAAGTTTTTTGCTACAATCGGAATTAATTTAGCGAGTAAAATCAAACCATCTTTAACCGCAATTTGTCAATCTCCTGTAGCTCGTTCTTTATCCGCTAAGTCTTTCTCTGTATTGGATGTGGACTGTGAGGAAATCGAAGGATTAATTTTGATGATGCGCAATAATTGCGCGGTCGGTCATGATGGTATTTCCTCGTCAATTTTGAAGTCGACGCGCCATGTTCTCATTCCAGTACTTGTTCATATCTGTAACTTGTCCCTTTCTACCGGAGATTTCCCTAATGTTTTTAAAAAGGCTCTGGTACATCCCATTCACAAATCAGGAGATAATGATGTTGTAAATAATTACAGGCCAATCTCCGTTCTCCCGGCTATGTCGAAGATTCTGGAAAAGGTTCTGAACAACCGATTGATTAACTATTTGGAATCAAAAAATCTACTTTCTTGTAACCAATTCGGCTTTCGACGGGGCAAATCCACTAATGATGTAGTTTCTGCCCTAATAGACGACGTGATTTACATTCTTGACAGAAAGGAAAAGTGTCTCTGTATATTTCTGGATATATCAAAGGCATTTGACACGGTCTCAATCCCTTTACTTTTACTTAAATTAGAAGCTATGGGCATCAGGGGTACCCAACTGGATATTTTTAAAAATTATTTAACCAACCGCTCACAAGCAGTAAAAATCGGGAATTATGTTAGTGATGACGAGCAAATTTCAATCGGTGGTGTTCCGCAAGGAAGTATTCTTGGTCCTACCCTCTTCATCGCATATATTAATGACCTATGTCAGCTTCAGCTTCCCAACTGCAGGATCATCACTTACGCTGATGACACAGCCTTATTAATACATGGAAGTACCTGGGAAGAGGTGCGTGAGCTGGCAGAGAATGCTTTTGCTGCGGTAATGAGTTGGCTGTCCTCCAATTTGCTCACTATTAATTTGTCAAAAACCTTTTTTCTTCCTTTCGCGCTCAAACAATCTTCAATACCACCCACTAATGCATTTTTTATAAAGGCCCATACTTGTGTAATCTCAAGTCATAATTGTACTTGTCGTTACATTGCAGCCACCAATCAATACAAATATCTCGGTGTAACTATTGACCAAACTTTTAGTTGGCGCAATCACATAAATTCTTTGACCTCACGGATTCGTAAACTAATCTATGTGTTCAAAAACCTCCGGCAAGTAGTTGATGCTCACACCCTCCACATGACTTATTCTGCCTTATGCGTGTCCTTATTGACCTACTGTCTTACTGCTTGGGGTGGTGCGGCTAAAACGTCTATGCTTAAATTGGAAAGAGCTCAGAGGTCGGTCTTAAAAGTGATGTTTAAAAAGCCTTACCGGTATCCAACTTCACTGTTATACTCTGACTCTTCAGTTCTGTCAGTAAGGCAGTTATACATACTACATGTCATCTTGCAGAAGCATACGCTATTAAAATATGACCCAACTTTTTTGCAGAGACGTAGAAGTGCCTACGTATGCCCTCACAGGCAACATAGGACTACCTTGGCTGGAAGGCACTTCTGTGTTCTCAGCCCTCGCTTATATAATATCATCAATAGTAAAATAAACATATATTCTCTTTCCCGTTACGAAGTCAAGAAAAAACTGACAGCTTTGTTACAATGCCACGACTACGATTCCACAGAATCGCTGTTAAAGTAATTTCATTTATCTATAAATAATCAACTAGATTAGATTGTGTAATTTCATTTAAACTTATTTGTTATTCGGCTCTCCTATGTTAAGACCCTATACGCATTCAAAAGCAAAAATTAAGACGCACCTTTCATACAGCTCACATTCACACACTACATGTCCGAATCAGTACCATTCACAACACATTTAATACACACTCTCCACTTTTACATACACACCGCCAACTACACAGCATAGATTAATCTATAAACTTAATTAACCTACTCTTTAAATGTTGTTTCTTTGTTAAATTTCATTTTATTTGCTTCTTAGTCCCAAAAGAACAGTCTTATTGTACTAGTTTTGGGACTACAGAGTTTTATTTAGTTTACTTTTAAGCCATTTGTTTGTTACAACTAAGATTGATGCTTTCCCGCCGTGGTGGCAGCAGTACTATCCGCTAACACAGGTTGAATCCTTTTGTGGGGTCTGGATGTTGCCTGGCTGGTTAGCAACCAATCAATTACTTAAAACATATTACTGTAATTATTTTTATAATATTTGTAATGGCTATAAATAAAGTTATTATTATTATTATTATTATAAATTAGGCCAGCGTCACCGCTGCGGGTGGGTGGCGCTCGGTTGTTTGACAGACTAGTTATTTTGAACTTTAAATTTAGTAAGTGTAAGTTGATATTTGAATATGTGCGACGAAGTAAGATAGGTCTGTTATGCTATTTATTATTGCAATAGTGCATTCAATATAGAAAAAGGATGATGGTGTAGTTAATTCGCTAGAGCGAGAGAGAGGCGTTGCGCCCGTTGTAGCGCAATGCCCTTGAATCTATCGGAATTAAACTCTATTGCAGTATGTTAAAAGCGTCGATAGCCGCGCTTATGTTAAACATTGGAAATAAATTAATTTCTAAAACAATAGTTCATATTCTTAAAAGTTACTTTAGTTGATTCAGTTAAACTCGTCTCACGAACGAAAACCAACTTAAGTTGAATGATCGACTAGTCGACGAATTCAACTAGTTGAGTTGATCGTCGACGATGGACGGTTGCGTTTCGTTAACGGAAAACGCGTCGACGACCCATCTCTACCAAACAATAACACCTACACGATTGTCGTGACGTATTTTTGAAGTTGTTTACTTTTTTAAATGACAGACCCAGGCATTAAAAACTTAATGGTTTGCTAGAGTAGTTACCGAAATAGCAATTAATATTAGTTCTTTTACCTGGTATAACTTCGATATCTGATAAATCAGATAGGTGATGATTTTATACCGATTCGACGATTTTATACCATCAAATAGAGGTGCCCTCTAGGTGTGCTATGCTTCCAGAGACGCACGAATCGCGCAACGCTCTGTGGCAGCATGCGTCCACGGCTGCATGCATCGCGTGAGAGGATATTTTGATATCCTCGCACGCGATAAAACAAAAATTAGTAGAAAATGTTTAGTAATTTTCAAAACAAATTACTCAACTCGAGTGTTTAAATTTTCGCGAATATCACTCATTGAAAATTAAACTATTTTTTCAGATCTAAATCGCGTATTTGGGTATTTGAACCCTTTACAGGTCCTGTGGTCACGGCGGACTCAGTCCCGAAACGTTGGTTTCTTTGAAAATACAAATATACGCGATATAGATACGAAAACATAATTTAATTTCCTATCAATTTTAATATTATTCAAGTTTTAAAATTATTGGAATGCAAAAATAAAGGATTAGAACGACCTAAGACGCCATTTTGTATAGTAAAATATGTTACTTTGGATGAATACTTCGGTTCACAATTCTCCAAAAAGAAAAATTAATAAAAAAGGCTCTCTAACAAAAACTCGCAAAACAGTCAAAATATATGTTTACATAGTTCGATACACAATTTCACGTTCCATATTATTTCTTAAATAATTATATTTAGTAAAAGTATTTACATGTTTACTGAAAATTATTTACACCCATTGACCTACCGTTACACCCTTTATTGTTATAAAATTTGTGAATATGTCAGGTTAACGATTATACTAGTCAAGTAACACAACTACGAACTTCGATTGAATAAAAACAACATTTAACATTATATTATTATTACGTTCCGATTCCAGTGTGTATTTTTCTAGTTTGTTTAATGTAAACTTAAATCAAGTTTTGGATGCCTTACGTAAATAATTGACATAGGTACCTTGTTTAAGGATGCCTTGTGGAAGAAGAACGTAAACTCAGCAAACTTGACAAATACCAATTATTTCTTTTCAACCACAAGCTAATTCTCAACCGCCAAACTCAGTATGCCCCACACCAGTCAAGCGTTCCTCCTTTTATCTACCTCCTATATACTCGATGTCTATCTTTCATTCTCCCGTGTTGCCATTTTATTTCAACCGATCTTGTCCGATTTCTATAGCTTAGTTAAATCGATATATTTCATTAATAAAGTTACGTGTAAATCATATTGACTGACTAATTTATAACGAATTGTACACATTACCTTCACCTTACACTTGGCTAATTATTATGGCATTTTATATACATAATAAATAGAATGTATGTGTTGTGTTTGTAACATTAACATATACATTGGCTCGTGCGGCTTTTTCCTATACTTAACCTAACCTAACATGCTCGAAGGGGGTGCAACTAAGACTCTGGAATGGTACATTTGACCAAACCACATTTAGAACACATAAATTTCGGTTCTGGCACCTAAATTTTGAGTCTGGACCAAAGTATAATATTCCACCAACTTAAAAAAATCGAATCGAAAGTCCGGAAACTTTAGTAAATGTAAGCTTAATTTTCTTGTAAACTATCACCCGCAGACATTGAACTACCAACAAAGCAGAGAAAAATTAATAAAAAGTAAAATGTTTATAGAGATTTAAAACAAAAAATAAATAAACTAAGTTTAGTTTCCATATTCCATTCCCCCTTTCGTACAGTCCAACCGGTTTCTGGCCAGTTTTAGGATTTTCCTATCTGCATCGGGTCTAAATAAGTTCTGTCAAAGTAAAATATTTTTGTATATTTCAATGAATATACTTTATTGCACAGATAAACACACGAACATAAACACATGTACAGATAAACATACGCACAACAGGCGGCCTTATTGCTAAGTAGCAATTTCTTCCAGGCAACCTTAGGATAGGAAAAGTACTTAGAAGGGGGTGCAACCAAGATACAAGATACCACAGCGATAGATTGAGAAACAATATTAATAAAATATACTAATAATAAATATAGTATATAATATAAATAAATATTAATAATAAACACAATAATATATCATTTTAAAGTAAATAAATTAAAAAAAAAATACACAATGATATCAATGTAAATACATAAATAAATAATTATAAAAATATTTACTTATTATATTATGATGAAGGATTATAATAACAACAGAACAAGGACATTAAAGGCAGAAAGGGAAAGAAGTCACTGCTCAAGGAAGTGCTCCTTGACACGTCGTTTGAAAGTATGTAAAGAGGGGGATCGTCGAATATTTTCAGGGTATATTTGTTATATTATAGGAGGAGTTGGTATTTTATATTTATGTATAATCTACTTTGTGTATTCTACTAGAAATATAATTACATTACATTTTATTGTTATTTTTAACAATCCAAAGATTCGCATTAAATAAGTAACAAACAAAATTAAATTAAATACAAAATCAACTTTTTGAATGGAATTGAAACTTATTACAAATGGAGTAAAAACTTAAATCATTCTATAAAAAACGGCTATAAGTATTAGAAAGAAGCCGTTGGCTAAAACCGTATATCGTGATGTAAGTTATGGGCGTGACATGGTCACGGATGTAACAGTCGTGACAAAATCATGATGATTTATCACTGTGATTTTTTTGGAACCAGAACGACAGTGACGGCGATAGAAATGTAACGATATTCCCCATGTCTAATTGACACGTTAACAGCAGTGTTGCTAAAATAAATTTCTTATTATTGGTTTTGACGGCTATGGGTACTTTGAACTTTGAGTAAATAAATCGGGAAGCTTGCCAGCTAAAAATAGAAAGAAACAGAAAGATTTTATTCGAAATAAAACTTATGTTTTTAAATTTTATTATTATAATTATATCGAGTTCTTAGGTTTTCGCGATTGTTACACATAGGAAATGAAACTATTTTTCCGGATTTAAATCGCGTATATTTGTTTTTCCAAACTTACCGACGTTTCGGGCCCTTTACAGGTCCTATGTCAGGTCACGGTTGACTGAGGAGGTACAGTCTTCAACCAGTTATGTCTAATATTAATGCAAACCACCAAACCATTCTATTTTTTCACTATAGTTATAATAGTTATTAATTAAATACCTTATTTTTCGTTTTACAAAACATTCCAATTTACGCTACATTACGTTTTACAAATTATTTTATTGAATGAATTCAATAAAATAATTTTATAATATATTTATATTATAGATTAGTGTATCTTCCGTTAATAAAACTTCTAAGCAACCAGCAGCCACGCTTGCCCCATCATCCCAATCCAACAGTCGTGATAACACTATTACCCTGGAACAATTTGAAGCTCTCTTAGACCGTAAGCTTGAAGTTTTTAAGATAGATGTAGCACGCGAGTTTCATTCTACTGTCATGAAAGAAATTAATAGCAAATTGAATAAAATGGAGAATGATTTCAGTGAAACGACGGACTTCTTACAGAAAGGGCAATCTGACATAAAGACGGATCTTGAGCAAGCCAATACTAAAATTATAAATTTAGAATCTGAGAGAGCCATTCTTGAGACGGAGTACACCAACCTGGAACGCCGATTATCAACTGTTGAGAAAATATCCCGTAGCCACAATGTGGAGATTCAGATGCTCCCTGAGAGACGTAGTGAAAACGTCTTAGACATTGTTATGAAGCTGTACGATACTGTGAAACTTAACTTTCAAGTCAGTGATGTCGGTGCCGTCCATCGCGTTGCTAAGCTAGATCCTAGTTCTCACAGACCGCGTAATATTCTTCTGACCCTACAGTCAGAGCGTTTAAGAGATGGCCTACTGTCTGCAGTAAGACGTTATAATAAAGCGAACACTTCAAACAAACTTAATTCATCGCACCTGGGAGTCCAGGGTGATGTACAGCATATATATGTAGCTGAGCATATGTCTCCTGCAACGAAGAAACTTCATGCCGAGACACGTAAATTTGCAGCAGAGCACTCCTACAAATATGTTTGGGTGAAATACGAACGCATCTATTTAAGAAAATCTGATAACGATTCTGCAATACATATTAGAAATGTTAACGAACTACGTAAACTTAAGTAATTTTTCCCCTTTTATTTTTTAAAACCTTTTGCTTAATGTATCTACTTGAATATCTTATCTGTATTTAAATATGTTAGTTTTTTACCAAAATGTTAATAGAGTTAGATCTAAAACCACAGAATTATACCTCAACGTACTAAACTGTAATTACGATTGCATTTGTGTTTCTGAAACCAATTTAAACAACACCATATTTGATGGAGAGCTTTTTGATTGTCGTTATAATATTTATCGGAGAGATCGTGAATCTACTAGCGTCAGTAATATCGTGGGTGGCGGAGTGCTGATTGCCGTTAAAAAAGAACTAAATGTAATCTGTCATAAGGACTGGGAGAGTGAAGTTGAGGATTTGTGGATCACTATTTCTCTTAAGGATAAGTCTAACATTGCTACTCACGTATGTCTTTGCTATTTACCGAATCTTGTTTACAGAATCCTGAGCGATTTTATGATAATTTATTTAAAACTATAACTTACATGCCGACATATGACACTTGTATCGTACTGGGGGACTTTAACGTACCTAGCCTATCCTGGTCACCTGCTAGTCAACCGTATTCGTACCTAATACCTAACAGTCCCTCTGATAGAAAGTCAAGACTATTATATGAGTGCATGTCTCTTTGTAACTTGCATCAATTTAATCACATTGTTAACGACCTTGGACGTACGTTAGATTTAGTACTGTCATCTACTTCTAGGAATATTAAAATTACTGAAGCCACTCCATTAACTCGCAAGGATCGGCATCATCCTTCATTAGAAATAACTATCAAAGATAATTTACAAAAACCTAAGAATATAAAACCTAAGCATAATAAACGTTTTAATTTCAATAAATGTAACTATGACACAATACGATTAGAACTTGATCAAATAAATTGGGCCGATGAATTATCCTGTGCTGATGTCGATTCAAAAGTTGATTGTTTTTACTCTGTAATAAGCAAGGTTATGCTCAGGCATGTTCCCCTGAAAAGATCTCTAAATTACTGTTATACCACCTGGTTCTCACCCGCTCTAGAATTATGCCTAAAGGAAAAACATAAATTTCATAGGAAGTATAAAATGTTTGGGAACCCAAGATATTATGATACCTTTTTGTTATTGCGACTAAGAAGTAAGACTCTTTTAGATCAGTGCTACAAAGATTTCGTGTCGGCCTCTGAGGGGGCCATTAACAGAAACCCTAAGGCTTTTTGGAGTTTTGTAAATAACAAAAAAGCCAAGGTTGGGATACCTAGTACCATGAAACTCGGAAACATCTCTGCATCGGATGGATTGGCGATTTGTGAGTTGTTTTCTCAGTACTTTGGATCGGTTTTCGAGGACTGTCCTCATTTGTCAGTTTCAGATCTTCCACCACTATGTAACAATGTACTATCTCACATCACATTGACAGAGAAGGATATAGCGAATAAGTTAAAATCACTAGACCTAAACAAAGGTGCGGGACCGGATGCAATAGCTCCAAAATTCCTCAAAGAATGTGCATCTCAGCTCAGCATTCCCTTGCTCCTAATATTTAACGAATCCCTCGTCACTGGGACTTTTCCATCTGTTTGGAAACTAGCGCATGTCATTCCTATTCATAAATCGGGAGATCCGTCTGTTTGTGAGAACTAGACTATAGACCCATAAGCATTTTATCGTGTGTTGCCAAAGTATTCGAGTCCGTTGTGTATGATTATATCTACTTTCATGTGAAGTCATCACTCGTAGATCAGCAACATGGTTTTGTGAAAGGTAAATCTACTGTATCAATCCTACTCGAATATAAAACGTACCTGTGTTCAGCTTTTGCTAAAGGTGGACAAGTGGATGCAATATACACCGATTTCCGGAAAGCCTTCGACAAAGTAAACCATAGGCTGCTTTGTCGTAAGCTCTCATGGTACGGAGCTCATGGTAGTCTTTTAAGGTGGGTGAGTTCGTATTTGATGAATCGCAGTCAGCTAGTTGCCGTCAAGGGTCTCAAATCCAGTGCTATCCAAATCAAATCTGGAGTGCCCCAGGGATCTCACCTGGGACCATTATTTTTCATAATTTTTATAAATGACTTGGTCACTAAGTTAACCTGCTCTTGTCTCCTGTATGCCGATGATCTTAAAGTATTTAACAAGGTAGAGAATAGTAGTGACTGCGTTTCTTTGCAGAGGGATGCTACCACGATTGCGGAATGGTGCAAACAGAACTGCATATACCTACACGTCGATAAATGTCTTATTATGTCCTTTACTAACAAGCGACACAAAGTATACTTTGATTACGTTATCGCGGGTGCATCACTTCAGAGAAAGTCGGTTGCTAAAGACTTGGGCGTGTACTTTGATGAGAAGCTTACTTTTAGTGACCATTATAATTTTCTAGTATCAAAAACTTGCAAAATGTTGGGATTTGTCACTAGAACTACTAAAGAATTTAAAAACCCCAAGACCCTTATTACACTGTTTAATACATTAATTAGAAGCACTCTTGAGTATGCCTGTGTCGTATGGTCACCTTTCTACGAGGTTCACTCTAAGCGTTTGGAAGGCGTACAGAACAGAGCTCTCAAAATAGTAAGTTACAGATCACACATGAGTCGCAAATTGTCGCGTTACGAAGAGAGGTTATCCCATTTTGAGGTTATGTCCTTGAATTCTAGACGTAGGGTACAGGATCTTCTACATTTACATAAATTGCTTCACGGCAGTCTTAAATCGTCAACGCTTCTGTCCCATATTAATTTTAACATCAAGTGCAATCCACGACGCCTTCCTAGACCATTCGTATTGAATGTTTATACTAACAATACTTCTTTTTACAACCCTTTGACGAGAATGTGTCGGGCCTACAATGACCTTATGGCTGACCCTGGCGATGATTTAGGAATGGATATATTTGATGGTAATGTTAAAAGATTTCGCAATCGAATCCACAACCACCACGGTTTCTCTCTTTCATGGTTATAGTCATAGTAATTCAATTTTATTTAAGGTTACAGTTTTATTTGTGCCTAAGTATTTTTTATTAATTTACAAACAATTTATATTTCAAACAAAATTGTTTACTCATGATTGGTCATGCTGTATGTATATGTTTAGGTTTACATTCAAGAGTAGAACTAGTAGTAATGTTTAAGCTTTATTTAAGGAGAGAATGTAAACTGTTTTGTACATCTAATAAATAAAAAATAAAAAAAATAAATATAAAATACAATTAACTTTACTCTAACAGTGGATGGTAGCCTCCTATTAAGCTTATCAAGCCTGTGCCAAGAGGCACCGCTCTTCCATAGCTATAAATACACATTTAACGTTGTAACTTGCAAATTTGGTGTTTAATTTAAATTTAATTTTTTGCATTTCCAAACAATTTCAAAATGAATAATTCTTAACTTGGAAGTTAGATTAGAATTTAAAATTTAATTTGAATCTTAAACGGGCTTGCGTGCGTACGCGCGTACGTGCGTGTGTGCGGTGTGCGTGCGTGCATGTGTGCGTACGTGCGTGCGAGCGGGCGGGCGTTCAGACGTGCATGCGTGCGTGCGCGCGCGCGTTTGTATGTTTAATCTGTTGTCATAGACGAAGAGATTAGTGTTTTTAAACCAAGTATTCCATTAGATCTTCGTTTCCTTGTACGATTTGGACTGTTACCATTTTGAGAGAAATTTCTTGCAGTTTCAATAAGTTTTGACGTATGTTTCTAATTCCTTATGAATCGAATTGTACAGGCCGATCGCTTGTTGAATTATCTGTTTACAAATGTTGTATTTACTTTAGGTACTTGTACCACAGTGTCTTTCCTTTTCCTCTTCGGAATATTTAGATCATATTTAAGAGACTTATGTTGTGTGAGTACAGATTGAGTGATGTAGAGTTATAGTTATAGTCTATGTAGAGAGATAGAGTTATAGTTCATACAAGCTGCTAGTGAAAAAATATTCTTTTTTTCACGTATATTTCCTTAAATTCCTAGTCGAATCTTGCAGACCAGTAACTGATCCTGGCACTACATAGCTTAGTATTTTATAAATCCAATTAAGTTTTCTTACTCTTTTAATGACATGTTTGAGCTGACATGACAGGTGTGGATACCAACAGAGTCGCTGGTCCACAAAAACACCCAAATACTTTGATTGTGCAACTTTTATGATAAAATGTTCAGTTACGAGTGTTACCTGTGGTTTTGCAATTGTGAATCTTTACGTAAGAATTATTTTTGGGCTGAGTGTCATTATTTGTACTAAAACAGATGTCGTTTGTGTTATTAGTAGTTGACGTAAAAGAATTGTTACTTAACCATCTGTTTACATGCTCCGGTCCCCGTTCCGCACTAGACTTCAGAGCATCCCAAGAATTATCAGTGAATACAATGCCCGTATCAGCAGCATAAGAGAAGATATTAGCGTTCTTGATCGAATATCACATAGGTCATTTATATGACTAAGAACGCTACCTTGGGACACGCAATATAAAATCACTTCGTACCCACTGTTAAAGTTATCTAGTTTCACTGTTTGCTTCCCATTTGTCAAGTAATCAGTGATATGTACAAAGTGAAGTACTGCTTATACCTACCTATCTTTTCTAATTTGTGTACTAGTATGGGGAGAGAGACGGTGTGATACGTTTTCTGAAGTCCGAAAATACTGACAAATATTTCTTACGTTTGTCAAACGGTTCTGTAACTAGAGAACTTAGGGATATTACTGTATCCTCTGCAAATCTTCCATGTCGAAAACCTAGTTAGTTTACAGGCAATATATTGTTTTTATTAAATAGTTTAGTAATCTTTTATTGAGTAATTTTTCCAGAATTTTGGATGTCACTGGCAATAGGTACCGATATAGGCCTATAATTGTTGACATTATCTCTGTCCCCACCCATAAAAAGGAGTGATAGCCGACAACTTAAGAAGTGCCGAAATGTTACGTTTGTCAAAACAAAGGTTACAGCATAGGTAATAATGGGAACAAGTACGAAATTTGCTGATTTCAGTTTCCTAATTGTACAGTTTACTTCATAAATAATTTAACTTTATAATAAGTCATCAAAGCATTGACTTACAAATAAAATCAAAGTAAATAAACCTACAGTTTCACAGAGATCGCTGCGCTGCGGAAATTCAATAAGAAAAAGTGCTCGTGTGTAGACCATTTACGTTACGAAAATGTTACATTCTACGCTCGGTTTTAGTTCCGTGCACCATATAATTACCCTGCGTTAGTGTGTTTGTGCATGGACCATTTTAGTGACGTGATGTAGCATTTAAATCGTTCGAGAGACGCTCAGGAATAACAACCGGAAATTAAATTAAAAACTAAATGGAAAATTTTGAATAACAACCGAAATCTTATTGTAGAAGCGTATTCATTGCCCCTTCAATGAAATTGTTACTTTGTGAAGACGGCTTCAAGAACAACCAGTTTAAACACTTTATTCAATTTCAGACACTCTATCGCCACGAATTTTCGTAACGACACCTCGCTTCAGCGATGGTGGTCCCGTGACTCTGGGCACAGTGGACGAGAAGGGCAAAATCTCTGGATAACCTGACTACTCATGGCACGAATATCAAGGTTAGAACTGCGAAGGACTACCGTCAGTATATAGGACTGCGGTAAGTAACGTCGAACATGTGAAACACAAATGCTAAAAACCGATTTTGATTATTCTTTTTTGTTGGAAATAGGGTACCTCAGTAGTGGTCCCATTTAATTTTAAAGAAAATATTCCACCTCTAAGGGTGGCTGTTCACGCATGAAGATTTATTTTTTTATAAATAGCGCCTAAATGCTATAGGGAGCAATTATTTTAATGGTTGATTTTGCCATGCTCCAATTGAAGGCGTTTTTCTCTTTCAATATACTAATTTTTGTTATTTCTTGTGTTAAGTTCCGTATAGGGACGAACTAGGGGATGAATCCGGTTTCGCATACTTTCCGGTAACCGAATTCAATAAAACTTGGCAAACAGATAGAATTCCACGACTTTTGAAGTCAGTTTTTTTAGTACTCTGTACTGAGATTATTATTATTAGTGATGTGACGAATCGGGATTTTACCGAAGTCGATTATTGGCAGAATGTTCTATAAAAAGTTTATGCAATCGTATATTCGGCCAAACAATTCGGTAGGATTTGACGCGCTTGTTTCTGCATTATAATACAAGTGAGCGTTTCTGTCTAAGGCTTGTTTTTTTTTCTTTGTTCCTTATTGTACAAAGAAAAGACACAAAACACACGTTACAAAGGAGATATACATAGGTGAGCTTATCTCTAGAAGAGATCTCTTCCAGCCAACCCTAGCCGTGGTGTAAAAGTGGTGTCTGCGAGAAATATTATACAATAAAATTAAAATTAAAATGTGAATAAAAAATGTAAATGATGAAAATATACATATGACAGATATACAAACCTACACGAACTTATATACATAGATACATACATAAGCAGAATATATATTATAATAACAAAGTATTAGTTTATATATATGTTACCGATTAACTATCTAAACGCGTTTGACAGGAAGTGCTCTTTTAATTTGTGTTTGAAAGATGCCCCTGATCTTAGAGGATGGAAAAAAATAAAAGAAAGGAGCTGCCCTAAGTACAGAATCAACGTGCATATTACCAAAATTTGAAAGTTACAAATGGCGGATTTCTTTAGTGTTGTACCATAATCTATCGATAAGTCATTATCGACATGCAAATGTATGGCTTGAATTTTTGTTTCTTTAGTTTACTGTAACCAAAGTATGCCTAAACAAACACAAGTCTGATAATTTAATCTCGAGTGGTATTATAAATGTCAACACACATTTTTAAACTTCAAAAAAAATTTATTTTCAACATTACAACTGGTAACTTATTTAGTAATAGTCACCAAACTGCTGTGCAGTTTGTTGGCGACATGCGCATTCTTGCTTAATTATACCTACTTTACTTGTATTTAACATTACGTAGTATTAATTGTACTTACTAAATAAAATATAAAAATTACTTTAAGAGGTACGCCTTTAACCTACATTTTAGTACATATTTACATAACGTCTTTTAACTAACCGTCAAGTACAAGTCTATTCAGGTTTCTGCGGATTCTAGTATTCCCGTTAATTCCCGGGCTTTCTTAAGCAAATGAATCTATCAAGCAATTTTAACACAGAAATAATGGAAGTAGTTGTAAAAATCAATTATCGGAAATCAACAATTATCATGTACTAGCTTTTCCCCACGATAAAATCCCCGCAATAAAGTTGCAAAAAAGAAATGACAAAAACGAACGTGGTGGATGCTGATTATTCCAGAAACAGAACAACATGACATTTTGTTGATATATAATATATACTTCTTTATTTTGTGTTTTGATTTTTTTTTGAATAGAGTTTTAAAACCAGTATGCATTTCATATGCGGACGGACTAACGTGTGAACGCTATTGGTCGAGCGCCTTTGGTTTGTGATAAGCCGAATGAACTCTATACACGTTGGCGCTCGCCTTCACTCGGTCAGCTAGGCGAGTGACACCGAACAAGGCAAGGCAAGGCAAATAGGCTGTCTATACGTTGGTATGTTGTCATTGTATTGCAGGCTTTAAAAAAAATAGTCATTTTTAATAGTTAGAGTTGTCATTGGGAAAAATCAGAAACGAGTGGATAATTTTGTTTTCAGGAACTGAGAATAGCTAGTAAATGAGTCTTGTTTAATCTAAATTGAACATAAAATTATTTACCAATAAACCTGATGATGGAATAGCATTGTCATGTAATCTAGTTACATTTAAAGTTCTGTTAAAATTTGACTCTTCAAAATGAAGCGAACAAATGAAGATGGTCTTTGATCCAACGTTTATATTCGGCAGTCCTATGATTTCCAACCATTCTTTCTTCCTTTTTTCATTTGTAGGAAAACTTGAAATAATAATAATAAAACAATAAAAACCTCATAGTGAATTGTTTTAATAACAGAATATCGATAATATGTATGCTTACAAGATCAACACTATCTCAAAATAATCGTTAACAACAATCATCAAAATATACAAACAAACAGGCAATCTAAAGTAACAAAAGCAAAATTTGGCAAGATTTATAAATAAACTACTTAAATAAGTCTAATTACATAAAGTATTCGGGCTATTGTGTGATTTATAAACAAAAAAATAACACATGCCTGTGCAATGTAACATTCGATTGATTTGCAGTTTTTCTAAAGCCGCATCCTTTAATGCTGCAGCGTCGCATTTTTATTAATACCTAATTATTCTCACTGTCAATATTTTTGTCCAATTTAATTATAATACATGTGAATAATTCAATAATACATTTGGAAAAACATTTGTTTTGACATTTGATGTACTTCCCTTTGACAACGGTATCATGTACCTCATGTACTTCAAATGGCCACGGTTGGCATTTAAAATGACGTTACGAATTTTCGATTCCCGTGTTTGACACAGACCAATGTAATGCTATCTCTTTTGGCTTAAGACGGCACGTAATAGTTAAACAAAGACAATAATATGTTTATGTTTTCGACGTCGAAATGCATCATATACATATAACGTCTGATTTATATATGTCAATGTAACATGTCCTTTAGTTTCCATAGTCTAAGCCCCTGATAGACTGTCACGAATGCCAACAGACAGTTTATTTCACATACGAGCTGCACTTACCGTAAAAGGTTTGTGGATGAATTTGGAATTGGATTGGGGATATAATAGTGTTTTAGTGTCCCAGGTACGTTTTGGGCGGGAACTGGTGGATGAGGGGGAAAAACTGGAACACAGATAATGAGGAAGCTGGGGACGATTTAGAATTTTATAAAGAAGACAAAGAATGTGCATATCTCGGCAAAGTCGGATTGGGAGCTATTTCAACGTAGACCCAAATTCAGAGACATGGTCTTAATTACGTAAACCGGATATGAAACGGATTGACAGATTTTATAGGCGCTCTAGTTTGTTGAGCAACTCCTTAGTAGCATTCTAATAACAAACATCGGCGTAGTCGAGAAGAGGGAGTACAAAGACTGAGCAAGCATAACCATAACGGTAGTTCAACACCAAGAAGAATTGAAGCTGCTTGAGAAAATGATAGGAAAAGTACATGGGTCGACTCGACTTGTCGACATTTACCTGTGGTCTCCAAGACAGTGTATGGTCGATCATCAGACCCAGGTTCTTTGTATTTTCCGCATATGCAAAACTCACTCCGTCATGCAAAACCTTGGACCGGTTATAATGTCCAACCTGCAGTAAAATCTGTTGCTACCTACAATTATTGCCTGGAATTTTGTCGGGTTTACAAGCAAACCAAACGCATCATCCCGAGACTTCACTACAAGAAAATCCTTCTTTATAGTTTAAATAGCATTGGCTACATCAAAATGTCTATAAATTTGCAAGTCATCTGCGTACAAGTGGAATGGAGGAGAAATTAATTTAGAGAGCTCGTTTATGAACAGTGAGAAGAGAAGAGGTAAAAGTACACCACTCTGTGGCACCCCTGAAGTCAAAGGAGACCATTCGGAATAAGTGTCATCATTCCCGATCCTTTGATGGCGATTGCGGAGGTAATCCGAAAACCAAGCGATTGCAGCAGGGAGATATTAAGAGAACAGAAAATTACAAGAAGTATGTCATTCTTGACAGCGTTGTAAGCACTGCTGAAGTCCTGTAAAACAATCACGGTAAACAACTGGTTATCCATGGCGTGGCGAATAATTATAGGATCGATTTTTCTTTTTTCAAGATCTGATTATGTTGAGTCTATTTAAAATAAATTATATATAGCTATCTATTACTTTTATTTCATCGTTTCGTTCGGTAATGCCAATTACCGAATATAAAAACGAATTTTCGGCCCCCCAATCCGTTATTTATCTAACTTATTAATTTATCTAACTTATTATACGTAAACATAAATATAATACATAACACAGATACTGTGTTGACGTTTCTTGTGTACAGTCCATAACCATGAACTAAACTGTATTACCAAAGTTAATAGATCTGTTCTCAGCAGACTCGTTCGAAGTTATAGTAGCAAAATAAAAAGCCATTACAACATTAAAGTTAAATACCAAGGCTGTCACCAAATCTGTAATTCTTTTCTGAACTATATAATAGCTCTCAAACGTAAACATTTCATTAAACTCTAATAAGTAGATTTGACGAAATAGCGGCCATATATAAAAGTAACAAATGGTCATAACTTGCTACACATATATTTTAAAAATTACAGGCACATGGGATTTGTCAACTTATATCTGAGGGTGACAGGCGCAGTGGCTGTGGGGCACAGTTTAGGTGCCATTTTCGCAAATTATCATCATGTTGGTTGACACGCATATGGCTTCTCAGCAACCAATTATATAAAGATCGATTATAAAGAGAAATTCCTTCGTCTAACAGGAACCGAACCTACCTGTGCCAAACCAGTACTACAGGGCCACCGCTTTACCGGCGGAGCTACAGCTTGAGTTGGCAGTGCTTACAAATTTTTCCAAGTGTCTCGGCTTTTAGAATAATAATTATTTATTTATTTTAGACATTCTCAATCCATAATATTTGTTAGTAAAGATATTTAAAAACTAGTGTTAGAATTGACCACATGTCACTAAAATTTATAAAATTAAATAATTATGAGCAATAAATTGAAATTACAAAACCAAAATTTAATACTATAAAATTATTAAATCAAAATTAAAATAAAATCAAAAATTTATAATTAAAAACTTTTCAGTATTACTAATTTAAGTTACAAAATTCAAAATCAGTTTATGAATGACTGAATTTCACGTATTATAGGCGATCTTTGTATTAATCAGTATAACAAACTAGTGGGGCAATTTCACGAAAAATAGAACTAATATATCCATGGTATTCAAAAATTAAAATTCAAATGTACTCAATTTCAGATAGACGAATGCAACTGACTTTGGGTGATGGACACAGGCAAGATCGGCGCCACGCTACACTGTTCTCCACAGTTGTTGGCTTTCGACCTCGACAATGACAAGCTCGTCTACCGGTACCGGTTCAACCAGTCTGTTTATAATGAACGTTCAGTGTTTGTTACTCCAGTAAGTTTAGCATTGTCTTCTTCTTAAGGTGTCGATGGCATACGCAATAATGCTTGCCATGGTGGTGTAATAATTTGTTAATGCGCGTAAGATACTCTCTGATTGTTGCCCAAGGTGTGCTAGAGGTACAGGATAGAAAAAAATACATCGGGCGGGGAGGTTTTCATACACCCCATTCCCTATTTGGCATAAACGCTAAGCAAGATCCTGTTGGTTTCATACACCGTTAGACACACGCAAGTTTGCTATTGGTACTATCAACAAACTTGACGCCTTGTCACTTGGATTATTTTTGCATGCGACGGTTACAATCAGTAACTTATTTCTGGTAACATGGCGTTTAAAGGTTAGGTTATAGTTACGGCATTAAGTTAGTTTCAATAAATAGAAAATGAAAGAAGGATGGCGACATCCCGTGTGGAGATGGGTCATGGATAAATATCATTGGGATAAATACTCAGTAGAAAGATAAATATGGATAAATATCCATTTTTACTCGATATTTATCCGAAAACGTGGATAAATATTTCTAATCGTGGTTTATTATTTATATAGTGAAACAAAGTATATTTTTAAGCTTAATTGCAAACATGGATACAATTTAGTAGCATGTACGTATAATATATTGCTTGTTATACCTTTTTTTTTCTATATGCAGCATTGACCTATACGCAGTGATAAATACGAATACGTTTAAGTACCGTAAATCCCTGTATTTTCGCGTGAATCTTATTATTTTTTAAATGCGTAGTTTATTAAAAAAAACTCTACACACGATATTAAACCGCTGTATAACATTTTGTATGGTTTTTTTTTTCAAATTACTAAGTTAGTCCATTATTGTACAGTTGTTCAGCTTTGTATATAGAATATAAGGGTTTTTAGTTGATCAATATTTTATTTTAAAAAACTGTACAGACTACATTGTAAATACTTAAACGATAATTAATTCTAATACAAAGGAAATTCAATTCAAAATCACTTGGCCGACTAATTTACATGAGTGCGAAAGAGACGGAGAGAGCCGCTTAGGAGAATTATGTCCGCCACTCCGCGTCATAGATGAGGTCCGCATTTCGCATCAGTTCGTAGACAAGTATTACAGTATACATAAATAGCCATCTTGTGGTTTTTATTAAAATAGCGCCATCTAGTTCCCACGGGCGAAACTAACTCGTACTAAACCAATACGTATGAAATATATAGGTAGACATATATATCTAGCGAGTGCCTTTCAACGCCCGCGAGTGCCTTTGAGTGCCAGCGAGTGCCTTTGAGTGCCAGCTAGTGCCTTTGAGTGTCCACGAATGCCTTTGAGTGGCCTCGAGTGACTTTGAGTGACAGAAAGACAGAGCCTGGCACTCAAAGGCACTCGCTAGTACTCAAAGGCACTCGCTGGTACTCGCTGGCACTCAACGGTACTCGCTGGCACTCAAAGGCACTCGCGGGCACTCAAAGGCACTCGCGGGCACTGAAAGGCACCCAAAGGCACGCGATTGCACTCAAAAGCACTCAAAGGCACTCGCGGGCACTGAAAGGCACCCAAAGGCACGCGATTGCACTCAAAAGCACTCAAAGGCACTCGCGGGCACTCCCGGGCACTCAAAGGCACTCAAATTAACCCAAAAGCACTCGCTGGTACTCCAAGGCACTCGCGGGCACTCAAAGACACTCAAAGGCACTCAAAAGCACCCAAAGTCTCTTAATAGGGCTCAAAGGCTCTCGCTGGCATTCAAAGGTACTCGTTGGCACTCAAAGGCACTTAAAAGCGCTCGCTAGTACTCAAAGACACTCAAAGGCACTGGCGGGGACTCCCGGGCACTCAAAGGCACCCAAAAACAATCGTTGGCACTCAAAGACACTCGCTGGCAGTCAAAAACACTCAAAGGCACTCGCCGGTACTCAAAGGCACTCGTTGGCACCCAAAAAATATACAAAAATATATTGGTAACTAAGCATAAACTAAAATGCAAAATTATACTAGCAAAGTCCATGAACGGTTCTTCGTCGTTATATGAAATACTACTATGGGTAATATTTTTGGTGCGGCTGTCATTTTTGCACTCTAAAGCAGCATTTTTCTACGATTTTAATAAATTTGCGCACAAGAATTTATTTATTTATTTATTTATTTATTTAGTTTGTGCAACTCACACTTACAGTACCTACTTATAACTAAACATGTAAGTCATAGTCACAAAAAAGGTCACAAAAAGGTTGAGTCGATCACCGGCCAAAGATAGGAAGCGGAATTTGGACCACAGAGCTTTGGGCGGTGACCGCCTCCAAATAGTAACCAGCGGATGTTAGAAATTTTGATTCAGTGTTGCTGAACACATCAATATCATTTGTTTTACTTAGCGATTCAATAATGGCCAATGCTTCGAAGAATGGTGTCCGTATTAGTGTCACTGTGCGGGTGAAATGAAAATTGAATAGAGGGTATTTGCGCTGACGAAGGACGTAGCGTGAGACTGGCGGGATAAATAAAATATATATATATTATAATATAATAATTATATTATAATATGAGCCAATAGAGGAGGGTTAATAAAATTATACATCCTCTTATTAGGTTGAAAATATATTTTAGTAGCGCCAGTTTTCGCCTGATCTCAAGCGATCTGTACGATACCATGCCCAAAATAAAGGGGGTAGGGTACATATAAGGATTAGTACCCATAGAGTTTACTATACAAATACCTCAAAAATGATTTCTGGATTCGTTCTAACATTGCTATATAGAGTTTATTGTGAGGATTCCACACTGCGCACGTAGCTTCCAATTTACTTCGAACAAAGGCGTTATATAAATTACAAATTGCCTGTCGATGGTCAAAAAACTTAGACTGCCGTTTGATGAAGCCAAGACTCTTCCAAGCACTATTACATATATCGATAATATGATCGTTAAATTTGAGTTCAGAATCGAATTTTACTCCCAAATCACGAACAGACTTCACACGGTTCAAGGTCGTGCCACCGAGGCTGTATTCATTGAGGATTGGATCTCTCCGGGAATAGGACATCACTGAACACTTTTCAACATGCATCTCCAAGCTGTTGTCCCGGCTCCAAGTGAAAATGCTGTTAATATCAGCTTGGAGTAGATGAAAGTCCGCGGTGCACTTCACCGGTAAAGATAGTTTGACATCGTCAGCAAACTTAGCCGCTCACGCGATGCGCTCCTCCAACCGCAAAATGGCGGCTATTTGGTTTCGCAAACTAGAAAAGCGTTCAGTTTAAATACAAGTTTTTATAAATAAAAATTATTATTCTGCATTGCTAAATAAATACCCTCCGTACTACCAACAAAAACATCTGAAAAAAAATGCGTTAATACACCGCAAATCCTGCACTTAAAAAGCACTAATGAAATTTTTGGTGTACTTGATAAATATGATAATATTCCGTTTGAGTGATTCTAACGTTTACCATTTTTTTTTTTTTGGATATTACTCCTTAGAGTATAGTTTATAAATATTTATATTCAGGGTAAACTTAAAAAACACTACTTACGGTATGTTTTCAATAAATAAACACCGAAATCACCAGCCCAAACAATAACACTCACGATTGTCGTGACTCGTGACGTATTTTCGAAGTTGTTTATTTTTTTAAATGACAGACCCAGGCGTTAAAAACTTTATGGTTTGCTAGAGTAGTTAATAGCAATTAATATTAGTTCTTTTACCTGTTATAACTTCGATATCCGATAAATCGGTATAAAATCATCACCGGCACCTCTAGGTGTGGTATGCGTCTACAGTTACACGTATCGCGTGAGCGGATAAGGCAGATACCGTACCTGTACACAAGAGTGGCGCGAAGGGTGATATAACAAATTACCGGTCTATTGCTATTCTTCCAGTATTTGCAAAAATATTCGAAACGGTGCTCTATTCGACCATAGCATTACAGCTGCGTGGATGGTTTTGTGACGAACAACATGGTTTTTTGCCGCAGCGCTCAACTACGTCCAATCTTCTGAATTTAACTACCTTAATTGGGTCAAAAATGGATCAGAATACTCAGGTTGATGTTGCTTATTTCGACTTCTGAAAAGCTTTTGATCGGGTCAACAATGACCAATTACTTATAAAAATGGGTGTTGCGGGATTTACTACTCAGTTAATGAAATTCTTTTGTGCGTATTTTCAAGATGGAAAGCAGTAAGTACGTTGAATACGAAAACTTTATATCTTCCCCTTAGCCTAAGTTTTTTTTTGCTATCTAACAAATAAACATATTCATAACACTTATTATCCCGACACAACAGATGGTTAAATGTTTCCACCCGTTTATTGTACAGAGTTTTTTCAAATTTGTAAGTAGGCAAACAGATTATGGCATTATTGTAAGTTGCACTTTTTGTAGCGTATTTCGGATATCTGCAACTAAATCTGAATACTTGTTCGTCACTTTAAAGTCAGCTTCACCTATAAATATGATACAATAGTCATCGAAGTTAAATTCGAGTAGCTTGTTTTCTATGCCTTTCAGAAGCTGTCTTGTACCAGCCCCAGAGGTAATATAATGACAGATCTCCGTGTGGTTAATCATACGTTTCATAAATTGTAAAATTTTATTTCTAGAATTACTACTTATAATACATAACTTTCTTGTTTGTTGTAGATTATTAATAGGGGTTAAAGTATGAAATTGCCGATTTGTACTGAAAAACTAAATTGTTTATTTTTTAAATTTTTAACAAATTTATTTAATCAAAATAGTTGCCATTATTATAATACATTGCTGCCATCTAATGGGAAGGTTATTAATGCCTTTGCGATAGAACTCCGACGATCTAGACTGCACAAACTGTGTGAAAGCATTTTGTACTGCCTCCTGGGAAGAAAACTTCTTGTCACGTAGATAATTGTCCAAATCACGAAAAAAATGGTAGTCCGTTGGAGCAAGGTCTGGTGAATACGGAGGATGACGAATGGTTTCTAACTGCAGTTCCTGAAGGGTCAAAATGGTTTCTCGTGCTGTGAGGTCTCGCGTTGTCGTGGAGCAATAATGGTGAAGATCGATTCATGAGTCGGGGCTGTTTTACTGCTAGTTTTGTCAACATGGTTCGGAGTTCGGCACAATAGACATCTGCCGTTATTGCTTGACCAGATCGGAGAAAACTATAGTGAATAACACCATGCTGAGACCACCAAACAGTTACCATTACCTTTTTATTGGTAAGTTTTGCTTTAGGACACTGTTGTGGCATTTGACCTGGGGTCAGCCATTGCATTTTTCTTTTCCGGTTATCATAAAGAATCCACTTTTCATCACATGTTACAATTCGATCCAATATTCCTTCATTTCTGTACCGGTTCAACAAGGCAACACAAGTTTCAACACGCGTTTCTTTCTGCAGATCAGTCAAATCATGAGGCACTCATTTTTCGTATTTTTTTATTTTATTGATTTGACGCAAGTGAGTCAATATTGTGGGTAAGGTAACGTTAAACCATGCCGCTAATTCCTGGGTAGTTTGACTAGGATCGGCTTCCACTATCTCTCTTAATTCATCGTTATTCACCTGTGTGGGCGGTCTTCCTCGTGCCTCGTTCTTTAAGTCGAAATTTCCATCACGAAAGCGTTTAAACC
The DNA here is from genome assembly GCF_003589595.1 of Hyposmocoma kahamanoa. Classification (NCBI taxonomy): domain Eukaryota; kingdom Metazoa; phylum Arthropoda; class Insecta; order Lepidoptera; family Cosmopterigidae; genus Hyposmocoma; species Hyposmocoma kahamanoa. The sequence continues at coordinate 4,506,081 of NW_020653780.1, forward strand.
AAAATCGCACGGTGCGTTCATTAGTAGACCCCTCTCCAAACGCAGCATTGATATTGCGGGCTGTTTCTGCCGCGTTAGTTCCGCGTCGGAACTCGTATTCAAAAATCACTCGAATTTTCGCAGTATCCATCTTTCTTGTCTAAATTGAATAACAAAAACAATTGAAAGTCGATATTCAAATGTTTCAAATTAAAAAAAAAAAAAATCACAGAAACCATTTGAAAAAAGTTTCACTCGAGAACCTCAAACCATGAAGATTCTATGAAAATTCAAAGAACCTATTGCAATAAAACGGCAATTTCATACTTTAACCCCTAATATTAACATTTTTTATTTTTGAGTTTTCGTCGTTCATTTCTGTTTCACTTTTCTTTTGAATATTTTCAGTATTTAGTGACTGTAATAACTGGACATCATGATCTTGTTTTTCGATTTCCGTTTGTTCTGTAATGGAATAATCCGTATTAGAGAATTCCAATACCCTTTTTTTTAGTGAGCTTCGTTGGATTTTACTTGTAGATACTTTTTTCGTAGAGGAACATATTAGTGTCAAAGCTTTATTGAGTGATTCTAATTTTGCGACTCGATTTCGAGCCAAAAGAGATAGCACTACATTGGTTTATGTCAGACACGGAAATCGAAAATACGTAACGTCATCTTAAATGCCAACAGCCTCATTTTACCATTTTTGGATTACTCTTTGACATCCGTATCCGGTTGTCAAAGGGATGTACGTCAAATGTCAAAACCAATGTTTGGCCAAATGTTTTAGTGAATTATTTGCATGAATTGTAATAAATTTGGACAAAAATATTGACATTAAATGGCAGCACGGGAGAATGAAAGGCAGATAAAAGGAGAAACGCCTGGCCAGTGTGGAGCATTCAGTATGTTTGGCGGTTGAGAATTAGCACGTGCTTGAAAATAAATAATTAATATAAGTCAATGTTAATATTTGTCAACTTTCCTGAGGAAAAAAATTCTGTGTGTTCGATTTTTGTATTCATAATCCTGAGTTTTCGTTCTCCTTACAAGGTATGTCAATTATTCACTTAAAACATCCACTCAACTTGATTTAAGTTTAGATTAAACAAACTAGAAAGACACGCCGAAACATGGATAATTTTTAATTATGTTAAATGTTTTTTTAGTCAATCGAAGTTCGTAGTTGTGTTACTTGAGTAGTATCATCGTTCACCGGACATTTTCACAAATTTTATAACAATGAAGGGTATAACTACTTTTCAGTAAACATGTAAATATTTTTTTCAAAATTATAATTATTTAAGAAATGTGTGAAAGATGTACCAGAATCTCATGGCATTGAATATTAGAAAAATCGAACGACGTTCACCTGACAATATTAACTTGTCACATGTAAATTCAAACTCTGCCGTGTCCTTAGAGGATGGAAAAAAATAAAGGAAAGGAGCTGCCTTATCTACGAAACAAACGTCCCTACCTAAACCAAAAATGTCCACCACAAATGGCGGATTTAGTGTTGTGCCATAATCATAGATAAGTCAATATCGACATGCAAGTGTATGGCTTGAATGTTGAAACTGTTGTTACTGTGTTCTATGTTTGCAAATTTGTCTAGTTTATTTTGTAGTCTTCCTATGAGGAAGTACCCTAAGAATAGGGAAAGGAAGTCATTAGGGAATGATGAGATAGGACACAATGGGAGACTGTTTAAAATTGCTTCCACCTGTGCTAATATTGTGCTTATTTTTTCAAGAGTTAAATGGTTATTTCCCATGACACGTTTGATATGAAACTTAGCCGATTTTACTCCGGCTGTGTCCCACCCGAAGTGCGGAGCGTAAACAGGCATAAAGGTAAATTTTATCCCTTCCCCTGATGCAAACTCAGATAGAGATTCATTGTTACAACTTACCAATGTCTTTAGCGGCTGCAAAGAAATTTCGACCATTGTCGGAAAATATCTCCGCTGGCTTTCCTCGGTGGACAACGAATCTATGAAGAGTCATTATAAAGGCCTGCTCGGTTAGGTTGCTGACATTAAAACACAAGCAAACAAACACAAATAACATTTGTTCCACGATTTACGATTTAAAATAAAAAACCGCGTAGTCGACGCCAACCGATTTAAAAGATTAATCAATCTAAACATGGCACACCGGTAAGTTTCCGTTTTGGCATACAAAGTTTGGCCGCGAACATGTGCACAGATCATGCATTGTTTGACTACGTGTCTTGCAAGCTTCCTGCCGTTGATAGGCTAGACTGATTCTCGAAAAGTTGACAGTAGTAATGGTTCAGCATGTAAGTTACGCATGTGTTCGCGCTCAATGTAGAGCTGGGATACACATCATGAGAAGAGTCTAGTAAGATAGGATGTCACTTTTCAAATGGGTAATTAGATGTACTTATCCTCTGACTGACTCTAATTAAATTCGCATTAGGATCCAGAAATGAGGAAAGGCATAAAAGTATAGGTTTTGATTTCTATTGCTGATTTACTTGCATTCTTTTGTAGTCAGACATAAAATTGGTTTTTGTGAAACGCGATAAAGTTGAATGAATTATTTAATTCATCCATAGTCAAAATTTACTAAAAAACGTTACATACATACAAATGCTGTTTAATGTTTGAAGAATTTTGAAAATCTAAGAAAGTTACATTTAGTTTCTTGTATCGTATCTACATTAACATTTATTTCAAGTAATTGAATGTTTCCTGTTTTACCTAGTATTGGCAATTCTGCTCGGTTATATGACTGTTATGGAGGTAGGCAGGACCCGTCCACCAAAATGTATTGTTACAAAGTTAAGACGCACTGACGCCTCTTGAAATTAAATAATCTGGATTCGCTTTAGTTGGAACGTAGCGCCAAGATGTCCTATCAGTAATTTCTGGTATTTAGCGTATTCGGTTAGCTAAGAATGTTTTTAGTTAACTATCACCTTTAATCCACTATAGTACGAGTGCACCTCAGAGAATCAAGAACACCTTTGCACAATATTGCAGCCAATGGAGCTGCGCAACTGGACGGGGTATTGTCGTGGGCTTTAGAAGCGCCACCTTTGATTCCGCACATTCATTGACCGCATGTATATGCAGGCCCCATAGGCGGATTGCGATGCGTTACTGAATGAGTGCAGCTCTATCGTCTTCGGGAAATCACAAAGAACTCTACGAGAGATATGAAGATCAGAAAGCACAGGTAAATTACTAGCTATTTCAGTCCAACTGCCTGATCCCGATCAACACACTTTTAGCCATAAGTTTGGAAGCAATGTATTTGGCTGAATTATGGAGGAACTCTATAAACCGAGAGGGTACATGTATATACGCATCTGTATGCAACAACTGTCAAGAGTTTGTGGCAGCTGCCGCGCACCCTACGCATTGTCGCGGCGCAGCGCTTGCGCAACGTCGTTTCGAAGCCGCCAACGCTCGCATCCGCGAACATCCCGGACGCACTACAGTGTCACGGCAGCCGCGACAGAATCATTCAGAATTCAGAAACAGTCGTTGTACTGTACACACATTGCATTCAGTGACTTTTGTGTGTACCTGCACCATAAACTACAGGTGTACAGCGATATGCAATAAGCTTCAGATAAAGTCACTTTTACCTGTGCCGTACATCGACTGAACCTACGCGCTATCATATTAGCTCTCATTGCTAATGCTCTACGTTTCCTCTCAAAATCTGCGTTGTCACGTAGATCGTCTGTTATAAAGTGACCAAGATATTAAAAGGAGGTCACTCTATTCAGCTGTTGACCGTTAAGACGAATGGGGAGGATATGTGATGGGCACTTACTTCCCGCCTTAAAAAACATATATTCACTTTTGAGCACATTATATTTAAGATTATTTTTCATGGTATACGATTCGCATATGTCTCTTCGATAAGTACTCTTAAGCCACCGACAGATGGGCTCAGCAACACCATGTCATCGGTGTAACTTATATTATTAAAGCAGACTCTATCTAAATGGCATCCGTCATGCGTACTACCAAGCTCACCTATCAGGGCATCAACATACAGATTGAATAATTTTGGCGAGGTGAGTCCACCTTGCCTTACTCCGCACTCCAGACCGTACTCATCCGACAAGACGTCCCCCCATCGGACACAGTTTCTCTGACTCGCGTACCAACATCCAAACAACCATGTAAGTTCCCTTTGAAATTTACCTCGCAAGCTTCCTCCAAAGTAATTTATAATTTACAAGGTCAAAAAGTTGTAGAGAGATCTAAAAAAACACGCATACATAAGCGTTTTTCTACGTGTGCAATAGCAACGGCGTGCTTTAGACATATGATCGCGCTCTCAGTAGATAGTCCGGCCCGAGAACCGAACTGTGCGTCATGAAACTTCAAATATTTATCCAATTCACACATTCAGTAAGCTATCAAGTATTTTAGCAGTAATTGTTGCCAGAGAAATAGGTCTGTAGTTCGTCTTGTCAGATATGTCACCAGTTTTATTTTTGACGATAGAAACTACTATAGTTTTCGTCATATACACAGACAAATAAGAATGACTAATACAGAGACTACATAGTAATGATAACGTCATCGTTGTCAAGCACCTGCAGCCCTCCGGTAGTGTCACTTTACATTAAAATGCTCTCTAAAGATGTTAGCAATACTCTTGGAGTCAGAGATACCATTGACACTAACAGAAAGTCCAGGTCTTGCCCCCATTTTCTTGGTGACTTTCGAAAAATTACAAAAATCATTTTTGCCATGATGCGTAGCGAGCAAATCCATTTTGACTTCTTCTTGGTTTGATTTATTGTTTGATAATGTCCTATTCATTTCGCATATTCGACCCTCTCGGTTTATAGAGGTCATCCATAATTCAGCCAAATATGTTGCTTCAAAACTTATGGTTAAAAGTGTGTTGATTGGGATCAGGCAGTTGGACTGAAATAGCTAGTAATTTACCTGTGCTTTCTGATCTTCATATCTCTCGTAGAGTTCTTTGTGATTTCCCGAAGACGATAGAACTGCTCATTCAGTAAAAAATTAACAACTTCTCTCTCACATCTCAGCTTATGCCACAACACGTCATACGAGATCATATCGAAGGCTTTAGACAGATCAAGGAAGCACGCATACACAGGCGTACTTCTGTCCGTGTAATACCGAAAAGTATGCTTGAGGTAAAACACAGCGGACTCTGTAGAAAATCCAGCCCTGAACCCAAACTGCGCATCATGAATTTTTAGGTGTTTAGTTAAAATGCGATCAAGCAGTCAGTACCTTTGCCATGATAGTGGCCAACGATATAGGTCTGTAATTGTTTTTGTCAGACACATCCCCCGTTTTGTTCTTGACACGAGGTACCTCCATGGTATGCATCAAACCGGCAGGTAGGTACGAGTGCCTCAAACAAAGATTAAATAATTGAGACAAAACCTCCAGTAATCGCTCACCCGCGATGTTTTAAATGCTCTACGCTCAAGTCATCATGCCCAGGTGACTTCCCCTTCGTCATTCCCTTAATGACAGATACCACATCATCAGCAGTGAATTGAGAGATAGATGGGGCACCATAATAAGAAGTTTCTCGCACTCGTGTGAAGTTGACCACCCCCTAAACAGTGCCCAGAAACGACCTATACAGGTCGTTAGTATACGTTAGTATGCCCACTCTCGACGTAAGTATACTCGGGGAACAATAATTTTTTTTTAAACTTTTTGGGGTGGTCAACTTCACACTGCCACCCCAAAACGGCATTTAGTGGTTCTTTCTACGGCAATCGTTAGTATGTCGTAAGTATACGTAAGTATGCTCACACTCGTCGTAAGTATACCCGGATACATTTTTTTTTAAATCAAAATGGGGTGGTCAACTTCACATGTGAATTAAATTTAATTGTTATTATTTGACATTCAAATGCGTCATAAAACTTGAAACTTGCAAACATAACAGGAGATTTTGTATAACTTGTTACTATTTAACGTTTAATTTATTGAAAAATGTTTTCAATCATAGCCAGCTAGATGTGGTATGTGGATATGGACAAGGAAATAACTAATTATATATAGATTCTGCTCCGGAGCCGACTGCACGTGTGCACATCGACTCCCGAGCGACCGGTCGCGACCGCGCGACCGCGCGACCAAGCGACCGAGCGACCGAGCGACCGAGTGACCAACCGCCCGTGCGCGACCGACCGACCGGTCGCGACCGCGCGACCGAACGACCGACCGACCGGTCGCGACCGACCGACCAAGTGTTTGAGTGACTGAGTGTTTGAGCGACCGAGTGACCGGGCGCTGCTGAGTGTCCGACCGACCGTCGGGCGCGAGTGACTGTTCTGGTGGTGGTAAAAATGCCCATTTGAACGTGCTGGTTCACTCGCTCGCTCCTGTGCCTTGTTTAATTGCACTGTGTTGCTAAACTATTATAAGAATTTAAATATAAAGTTGAAGATGTCGAATACCTCAGTAAATAATTGTGCTGGATGCAATCAACCGGTGCCTAGCAAGGAGTTTATGTGTTGTTCTATATGTAAGGCCAAGTATGACCTAGAATGCATAAATATCAGTTCACAACGATTTTACTCATTCTACATGCACGATAAGAATCGCCGTGATGGTTGGAAATGTCCCCGTTGCCTGAGTAAAAAGCCTAAAAGTTGCAATCAGAATACACCCGTTCACACTAATGCCTCCCCGGAGCAGCCGAATAATGTCACACTCCGCCGACAGTTTACATCGAAGGACCTGTCTAACACAAGTACGGACAAGATTGACGATTCTGATGATCACGGAGCTGGAATCATGATGACTTCTACGGCGGAATTTAAAGAACTGTTGGAGGAAATGAGGGCCATACGTAATGAAATTACCGTATTCCGCTCCGTTATATCTGATCTCACGGCCACCATAAGTTCACAAAACTTACGTTTGCAAACGCTTGAAAGCAGAATCGTGGAATTGGAGGCGAGGCCAGTTGAACCCCAAAGTCAAGTAATTTCCAACTTGGAGAAGACAATCGAGCAACTCAAACTGGACATAGAGGAAAGAGACCAACACATGCTGGGAAACGATTTTGAGATCGCCAACTATCCGGAGTGTAATAAGAACTCCACTCACGTCGTTCTGACAGTCGCCAAAATTCTGGGAGTAGAGGTCGGCGAGCGTGATGTAGTAAGCGCGGTGCGAATAGGTGCACCCCTCGCGGCCTCCGTTGGTGGCGGCGTGCGCCCCCGACCCATCGTCGTGCGCCTCGCGTGCCGCGATCAGCGCGACGCAATGCTGCGGCCCGCGCGTGTGCGCCGCCGCCTCACTGTGCATACCAACAATGAAAGTGGCACTTCCGTGCACTCCCACCTATTCTATATCAACGAGCGGCTCACACGCCGAAACAGACAGCTGTTCCTAAAGGCGCGAGAGGCTGCCAAGCGTCTGAACTGGAAGTTTGTGTGGACGCGAGATGGAAAGATCTTTGCTCGGCATGAGTACGGCGGTGAGCGTTATCGGCTTCGCTCTGAGGCGGACCTCGTTGCGGTTTTTGGGAATAACGTTGTTTGTGATGTTAACCAGAGTGAGCAGTAACTTTGATGTAATGTCGATTATTTTGTTTATTTTTGTTCTTAGATTTTACACTACAGAGATACAGACTTATTTGTGTAATATTGTTATGTCTTTTATATTACGACATAGGACTTTATCCACGGTTTGTTATTTCCTATTTACAGAGGAGTCCCGTCAATTTAACGATCTTTATATGTGCTCTTTTTATAGTTGTGAATCTTTGCTTATCTTTTGTTTTGTTTTGAGTGCCATAATTTGTTTGTTTGTAATGTGTAATAACCGTTATCCATTGTGCCTGGAATTGCTGCAGTGTCGTGGTGCTATTCCTTTATATCGAGAAAGTGCTACTGAGCCGCTGTTGCTACCGTCTGGCTGCTATTTTTGTCCTATTACTTCCTTTTTTATATTCAAAAATAAGCGCAACCTTACGATTCTCAAAGGGTATCTAATTCATTCCAAATTTATTACGATATCGCATTCTTTTGTTTTTCAATTTATCAAAAAAAAAAAAAATTACACTGGGTCTTTTGAACAAGGGGTCACTGGGAACAAAGCATGATGAATTTTTAGCTGCATTAGAGAATCGTTCGGTGGACATTATGGCTATTAACGAGACATGGTTAAAAGAGAATGAAGAAAAGCGAGCACCTTTGCCTTCGGGGTATAGGCTACGACATATTCCGCGACCTAAGAACTCCAAGAAATCGCGCGGGGGCGGTGTGGGATTCTATATACGTGACGGTATTTATGCGAGGCAAATCGGGGTCCCTCATTAGGATACTGTTGAGCAAATGTGGATTGGTGTTTCCCTTGGTGGCTGTAGACTAGCTATAGGTACTGCCTATCGTGCACAGTGGGTATACGTAAATACATTAATCGATGCATTGACTGAATCAGTTACGTCACTCTCCAACTACGACCATATTATAGTCTTGGGGGACTTTAACATTGATCTTCTCGTTCACTCTCTATCTGATACGTTGAAGTTCAATGATTTTCTTCATTGCACAAATATGAAACAATACGTTAGTAAACCAACCCACTTTACAGACCATTCTGAGACGTTGATAGACGTCGTGTGTAGCACCACTGATTTATTTAATGTATCTGTTGACTACATTCCTGATTTGAGCAATCACGCTTTCATCACATGTCAACTTCGGCTAAATAAACCCAAGCCGCCCCCAAAATTGATGCGGTACAGACATCTTAAATATATAAACATGGATGAATTTAACACTCTTGTAAATGCCATTAATTGGGAGCGTACTCTTAGTACTGATGTAAATGAAGCCGTGACATCTTTTAATGCTTACTTGTTACATGTTTTTAATATTCATGCTCCTATTACAGAATCTTACACTAAACATCAGGGTTATCCTTGGATAACACCAACTATTAGGATGATGATAAGGTTGAGAGACGAAGCTCATGCCAAGGGTAGGTTGACAAAGCTCAAAACTGATAAAAAATTCTACAAAGAACTCAAATCTACTGTAAATAAGGCTATGTTCTCTGAAAAAGTAGCATATTTTCGCTACAGTATTAACTTGAACACGGTTAATTCAAAAAAGTTATGGAGTAATTTTAAAATGAATGTTGTCGATTTTAAACAAAAGCAAACCTCTTTGCCCGTGGGCCTTAATGACGCAGATCTTGTCAACAACCATTTTCTTGATGTACCTGGAAATGACAGCGTTTCTACTGCAGACCTCATGTACTTCAAAAGCAATAGGTTCTGTACTGCATCTTTTAAACTGAAACCTGTTGATGAAATAACTGTTTCAAAAATAATTATGAGTATAACTACTAACGTCGAAGGTATGGATGGTATGATTCGTGATATGGTCATGCTAACTTTGCCATGAACGCTTAAAGTTATTACTGCGATCGTAAACTTATCTATTCAACATGGGGTCTTTCCAGAAGCTTGGAAGGAGGCACTTGTGAAACCCCTACCAAAAGTTAATAACCCCACAGAACTAAAAGATCTCCGACCTGTAAGTATACTACTTCCATTCTTGTCGAAAATAATTGAAAAAGTCGTATCGTAATCGTAGTATAATCGTAAGCTTACAGAGTTTTTGAGTTCAAATAATATTTTACCTTTGAAACAGTCAGGAAACCGAGCTGGCCGCAGCACAGCGACCGCCTTAATGGATGTTATTGACGATACCCTCGCCGGAATCGATGTAGGGAAGGGATCAATAATCTCTTTACTTGATTTTTCGCGCGCGTTCGATACCATTAACCATGAGCTTCTTTTGGCCAAATTATTGTTTTACGGTTTCGACAATCAAACGTTAAAGTGGTTCTCTAGTTACCTAAGTGGTCGCTCACAGCGAGTAGAAATCATTGGTGATACTGGAATCAAATCATTCTCGGAGGCGCTTCCTATAGGCCTAGGGATACCGCAGGGGTCTATATTGGGTCCAATCCTCTTTAATTTGTATAGCGCAGACTTACCAATTAACATTAATAATTGTAAGCATCATATCTATGCGGATGACGTTCAAATATACTTATCCTTTAAACCTGAACACACATTATCTGCAGTAGCTAGTATCAACGCCGATCTTGAAGGAATTAGTGAATGGGCAAATAGAAACTGCTTAGTTCTAAACCCGCACAAATCAAAGTTTCTCGTTCTTGGATCTGCCCGTCAAATAGAGAGAATAAATGTTTTTAATCCCAGCCTTAAAATTGGAGGAACTGTAATTGAGAAAGTAACAGAAGCGCGAAATCTCGGAGTTCTTATGGATAACACTCTTAAGTTCCACAACCATGTTGTAGAAACAGTTAAAAACTGCTTTTACAGACTTAAAGTTTTGTATCAAGTACGCAACTACCTGGATGTTGATCGTCGCATTATGCTCTGCGAAGCTTTGATTCTGTCGAAGCTGAATTATGCAGATACCGTCATTGGTGACTGCCTTTATGGCTACACTAAAAAGCTTATCCAACGTGTTCAGAACGCTTGCGCCAGATTTTGCTTTCCGATCCCGCGACGGGCTCACGTTACCCCGTTTCTCAATAAGAGCAATCTAATGAATATGAAGACTAGGCACTCCTATCATTTTGCCTGCTTGCTTTTTGGCATTGTTCAGACAAAATCACCACTCTATCTGTACGATAAACTCACTCTTTCTGGACGTCCAACTAGATCTGCCCAGCGCTTTTTTGAGTGCGCAACACAGTACAGCAGCATTTCGTGGCAGTTTTCGTTATGCCGCCACGAAATGTTGGAATAATATTCCACCACCTTTTAGAAATTGTCACACTGTAAAATCTTTTAAATTTAGATATAAACAGTATCTTTTGCGAGGAAACTGACTGAGTGGGGGAGGGAGTTGGGCTTTAGATAGTACACAATAGTTAAATTTACAATCACACAAATCAAACTTACGACACTATATTTCTCGCAATTTTCTTTAATACGAACAAAGATCTTGTTTGGGTTAGTTAAGAATAATTCACGCAGGTGTTCTATAGCTTGATATTTAAAAATTCTATTCCATTCTATTTTAAGTTTCTTGCTTCACTTGAAGAATTTTGCCAATGTAAAGTCAGTTATTTAAAAATTGCAAAAGTGATAAGTTTACAAGCGCCGGTGGATTGACACTTATTTTTTTTATTTATTGCTGGCCATGGAAACAAAGACCTCTAGCCGAAAACATAAACGTTTAATTATATTTCTGTAAATATGGCCACCACAAAGAGGATAGGCAATTTGAGGCGGCGTGCTTAGATTGACTCGGGATTCCTTAGAACGGGCCGATACGGGTATTTTAGTTCGAGATTCGTATAATTTCGCGTTTTAATCTTCGATTAAGGCACAATGCACTATCCTATTCCACTTTAAACTAGATTTCACAAAATAATTGAAAGTCAAAATAAAAACAACACTTTTCCCTCCAAAAGGCCTAGAGCGAATCGGATTGACACATTGACAGCAGTGTTGCTAAAATAGATTTCTTATTATTGGTTTTGACGGCTGTGGGTACTTTACACCTTTGAGTAAATAAATCGGGAAGCTTGCCAGCTAAAAATAGAACGAAACAGAAAGATTTTATTCGAAACAAAACTTAAGATTTTAAATTTTATTATTATAATTATATCGAGTTCTTAGGTTTTCGCGATTGTTACACATAGGAAATGAAACTATTTTCCCGGATTTAAATCGCGTATATTTGTTTTTTCAAACATATCGACGTTTCGGGCCCTTTACAGGTCCTATGTCAGGTCACGGTTGACTGAGGAGGCAGTCTTCAACCAGTTATGTCTAATATTAATGCAAACCACCAAACCACCCTATTTTTTCACTATAGTTACAATACTTATTAATTAAAAAAAAAACATTCCCATTTACGCTACATTACGTTTTACAAATTATTTTACTGAATGAATTCTTATTACATTCGATATATTATTAATTAATAATAGAAATTAGAATAAACTAAAACATATTAATTAGTACTGCAGTCTTATGTCTGTTTAGGATTTTTCATTAGAGGAAATACTGGATTCCAAACTGGTGGTACGGAGAAACCATCTTACCAGTTGAAATTAGGATGTTTTTTAATTTCAATGGCCTCTCGCAACATCCGATTTTAATAAATGCATTGAAATTACAAATAAACGACCAGCATTTAAATTTCAACAATCCCAAAAAACACATTGAAAAATTTAATAAACCTAAACTGAAGTGCACAAGTAACGAAACGTCAACGTCACTGTCAAATGATCAAACAACCTCAATCTGTGATAAACTAATAAACTTATCTTTAAAAGAAGAAGAAGAATAAAACATTAGATCCGTCTTCTTATTCGGTTTTGTAAAAGGGTTTGAATTACGCAGTGGCTCCTGTCTCGTCGTGTTTCATACGAAGAAATTATTTGTAACGTTGAGGATTGTCTAGTTAAAAATAAAATGAGAAAGGAAGATTTGGAGGCAATACGCCAAGACGTTTCGTCAATATTGCGTTCATATAAACAGCCCAGACCGAATCTTACTCGAGATGAATATAACGCGCTGAAGACCTTCCGCGAAGATCCTGAATTAGTCATCCTCCGTGTAGATAAAGGTAACGCGACGGTGGTCATGAATACGTCAGATTAAAACAGCAAAATAATTGACTTACTATCGGATGAAAGCACGTACAAAAAGCTGAAGAAAGACCGTAGAATCTTGGTGGTAGCACCAAGATATTAAAAACAACAAAATGAAGCTAATATGATGACACCATGTTCAGTTTTGATGTTCAGTCGCTGTTTACCAACCAGTAAAAGACTGCATTGAAATTGTACGTAGAAAGCTAAGGGAACATAATATGTCCATTGAATATGCAGAATTATGAGAACACTGCGTAACATCAGGCTATCTATTGTGGAATAATGAATTCTACCTACAAATTGACGGCATAGCGATGGGCTCCCCAGTATCTCCCATTGTTGCTGATATTTTCATGAAAGATTTTGAGGAGCGAGTTTTAGCTATGGCCCCAGCTAGGCTGAAGATTTCAAACGGTATGTTGATGATACTTTAACAATATTACCTAAAGATAGCATATCTTCTTTCTTGGAACATTTTAATTCTTTTTAGTACTAAGATCCAATTTACCATGGAACAAGAGAATTGTGGTACTTTAGCTTTCTTAGATGTTTTAATTAAAAGAAATCCTAATAACACCTTAGGCAATACTGTATTTCGAAAGAAAACTCATACAAAAAGGTATCTCAATGGCAATTTCCATTACCGTCCTAGCCAGTTAGCTACCGTGGGCAAATCTTTGTTTCAGAGAGCTACCGTGGGCAAATCTTTGTCACAGACACCATGTGTGTGTCTGCGACAGTAATCATCTGGCAGGGGAACTTCAGCTTATAGAGCAAGTCCTACATGCGAATAAGTTGAAGATTCCACACCAATGCCGCAGGCCCCATGTGAAACCCTCAACAGTCGAGCAAAGACCTGCCATTTTACCTTACGTGAGAGGTGTTTCAGACAAGATCGGAAGAGTCCTCAGGTGTGCATCTATCAAGACCTATTTCTAGCCCTTGAGGAAGATTTCTAATTCCTGAGACCCGTGAAATGTAGCATCCCATGACAGGATGCAGGAGTTTAGAAGCAGTCAAGCTTGTAAACTCCTTGTGATTGCGGTCTTTCTTATATTGGACAAATGAAGCGAAGTATTTGTATCCGAGTCAAAGAACATATAGCTGATGTCAAACACCGTCGTGTAAACAAGTCTGCAGTCTGCGAGCATGTCATGGATAAATCTACACATTCAATGAAGTTTGACAAACCCCAGGTCCTTGCAAAAGAAGTCCGTTATCTACCCAGGACGCTGCAAGGGGTCATTGAAATTAAAAAACATTCTAATTTCAACAGGGAAGATGGTTTCTCCGTACCACCAGTTTGGAATCCAGTATTTCCTCTAATGAAAAATCCCAAACAGACATAAGACTGCAGTACTAATTAATATGTTTTAGTTTATTCTAATTTCTATTATTAATTAACAATAAATTGAACGAAATAAAAATTCATTCAATAAAATAATTTGTAAAACTTAATATAGCATAAATTAGAATGTTTTCTCTGTAAAATTAAAAATAAGGTATTTAATTAATAACTATTGTAACTACTAGGTGAATCAAATATAAACGAGACTTTTGGACCTGCGCGCGCAATAGTGATGGAAGAACGTTCCGCTGTTATTGGCTGTTTGGTTGGTTTGTCAGGAGTGGGGGAAGCACGTGACTCATCATCATAGACTCGCTCAGTGTCCATCGTTACGATGTCCGAGCAGGAGGTACCTCCCTCTATTGCGCAACGTATTGTTATCAAGTTTTTAGCTGCAGAAGGTGTAAAACCGGCCGAAATCTTGAGAAGATTGACTGCACAGTTCGGGGATGAGACGCTGTCGCGAGCTAGAGTGTTTGCTTGGCATAAACATTTCGTGGAGGGCCGTGAACGTGTTCAAAATGAGAGCCATGACCGCAGACCCCGCACCAGCATTACAGCGGGCAACATCGACAGTGTTCGTCAACTTGTTGAAGGTGATAGGCGTCTAACAACTTCGGATATTGCAATTAAGGTTGGAATAAGTTATGGGAGCACTTACTCTATACTCTCAGAGGAGCTAGGGTATCGCAAGGTGTGTGCCAGGTGGGTTCCTCGCCTTCTCACAGTTGACCAGAAACTGAATCGTTTTCAAGTGTGTGAGCGTCTTCTTGCACGATTCTTCTTGTACTTCGGCCGGGAGAAATAGTTGTATGGGCTAGAATTATTTCTCTCGTGAGTTTGGGTGTAATTTGTGGTTGTCTATGTGTGTGTCCATGGCACCCGCGACACAGAGTTTCCCTAGTGCGAGGCTATGTTGAGTGTGTGCGTTATTTATTATTTATTTAAAAATAATAACAATTAATAGGTAATAGCGCACACTCATAGCCCCGCCTAGGGATACCCTGCGTCGCGGGTGCCATGGATACTATGGAACTGTAATAAGAGTTCATGGTAAAGCACCACGTCTGGAAACAAATACAAAACACTGACTTAGTGACCCTACTACTAAAATTTATAACAAGTATCTCAAGAAATTTTTGCTTCCATCACAATTTAAGGCGTCCTAAATTAAAAATATTTTAGACTCTCATGTCGTTAGTTATTGAAGGGCAAACTAACGATTGTATTATTATAATCCACTGCGTAAGGGATGGTTCTTATCATAAAAGTTATTAAAAGCGGGGCAAACACTCTGCTTTTTGAGAAAATCTTATCAAAACTTCATATTTGAGAAGGAATTTTTCATCCACAAAACGGCTGGTTTTCAAAGTCCTGTCGAGACTTCCTGAAGAGTATACTAACGACTGAATTAATGTTTCTTGGTGCGGAAGGGGATGTTCTTATCACTGAAATAACAAAGAGCGGGTCAACTGCGATTGTATCTGAAAAATTCTCTCTTAAATGGAACACGGAATCTCGTTCCCATCGAAACGTATTGCTTTCAAGTTGCTACTGAAAGTTATTGGAGGGCATACTAACGATTGTATTGTTGCAGTCTGCTGCGTAAGGGATAATTCTTATCATTAAAATCATTAAAAGCGGGGCAAACACTCTGCTTTTTGAGAAAGTCTTATCAAGACTTCATATTTGAGAAGGAATTTTTCACCCACAAAACGGCTGGTTTTCAAAGTCCTGTCGACACTTCCTGAAGAGTATACTAACGACTGAATTAATGTTTCTTGGTGCGGAAGGGGATGTTCTTATCACTGAAATAACAAAGAGCGGGTCAACTGCGATTGTATCTGAAAAATTCTCTCTTAAATGGAACACGGAATTTCGTTCGCAACGATACGTATTGCTTTCAAGTTGCCACAGAAAGTTATAGAAGGGCATACTAACGATTGTATTATTATAATCCACTGCGTAAGGGATGGTTCTTATCTATCATCAAAGTCATTAAAAGCGGGGCAAAAACACCCTGCTTTTTGAGAAAATCTTATCAAGACTTCATAGTCGAGAAGGAGTTTTTCACCCACGAAACGGCTGGATTTCAAAGTCCTGTCGAGACTTCCTGAAGAGTATACTAACGACTGAATTAATGTTTCTTGGTGCGTAAGGAGATGTTCTTGTTATCCACATGACTGAAATCGGGGCTGCTGTGCTTATTTTTTAGAAAGGGACTCATTAGTTGAATGTGGAATTTTGTTGCGTATTAAACTAGTTATGTTCCTAGTCCTGCCGATAGTTCTCGAACAAAACACTAGTTTGTTATAGTGTCAGCTTGTGTCTAATATCATTTGTTTTCCACGGAATTGCGAGAAATCGCGGTAGCCATGATAATTCTATTTTTAGTATGTATAAGTACATTACTCAATCCAGGTGAACTCAACCGAATTGCATATTTTTTACATTACGTGGACGACAATGTCATTTGGCGTATGATACTTGACTTAGCATATGTAGGTACGTAAAACTTGTGGTTGCTGAGTACTACAGCATTTCTCTCATGTGTCTTCTATTTTTAATCGGCTGATTTGTATTTCGTAAGAAAAAGACATCAACGAAGTCAGATTTTTGCTTCATGTGAAAGACATCAATGAACGCATGTGCGTTTTTGAACGACTCACCTAAGAAATTGTTTCTTAAAAAAATCAATGTTCTAACGTGTACTAACGATATACTAACGACCTACGCAAGCCGTTTCCGGGTGCATTAGATAAAACATAGTGGGGTGGTGATTTAAAAAAAATAATATGTATCCGGGTATACTTACGACGAGTGTGAGCATACTTACGTATACTTACGACATACTAACAATTGCCGTAGAAAGAACCACTAAAAGCCGTTTTGGGGTGGCAGTGTGAAGTTGACCACCTCAAAAAGTTTAAAAAAAAATCATTGTTCCCCGAGTATACTTACGTCGAGAGTGGGCATACTAACGTATACTAACGATATACTAACGACCTGTATAGGTCGTTTCTGGGCACAAACAGTGGTCAACTTCACACGAGTTTCACGCGCCACATATATTAATAATAAAAATAATAAATAATTACTCACTTCCCGCAAAAAAACATTATAATTTATATGTTATAGTTTATTATAGACACTTAAATGATTTCTCAAATATATTCAAAAATAAAATGGAAAAAATAATTTCATGTTTTTGAATGAGGTTTATTTTGCCCATCTAGCTCACATAAAGTCATTTTGAGTTAAGTAGATATCATTTGATTGTTTCTTACAATGTTCTAACGACGGTTTTTTTGACGTGTAGGGAATCAAATTTTACGTTCAGTAATGATATAATATTAAATTTCACATATTTTGAGTTACAACACTATTGTAATAGCAGTGCGATGTATTTAACTGCACACATGCACCACGCGCGCAGCTGATATGCACCGCATTCGCGGCGTAGTCGCGAGATCTGTATGTACCCTCAGGATGTGCATAAGTTGACACACGTCTTATGTGCCTGTGTTTTCACCAACACCCTTACCCTTTAAAACCGGAACGCAGTAATGATTACATTACTACTTGGTGGCAGAAATAAGTAAGGTGGCAGTACTTCCCTAGATGAAATCTTTTGAAAGGAGCACTACTGCTATTAAAACTATACGTGTCACCGCTGGGCATGGGTCACCTGTGAGGTTATGATTTGAACCACATCACTGGACACAGTTAGCAAAACTGTAAGAAGAGACGTGAAGTTCTAAATTGCAATCTTGGAAACAAAAAATTTAATTGAAAATTTGTTGTTTGAATATACTGTTACGAAATTAGATTGTTATCAGCCTTGATTTATATGCTATTTAGCCAAGTGAAGTGGACAAATTCATACACGACAAACTTCATGTATACAGTCCTTGAATCTCTAATTTTGTAATCGACGTTAACGTCACCCGAACTCCATACATTTGTGAGAATTCATAGTTTGTAAGAGATGCAGAGAAATTCTATTATATATCGCAGCTTCATTCTTAGCGATTTATTCCAGTTTCTCTATGTCCAGTTTACATTGTAGCTATGTCTACACACAACAGCATTTGCATTAATTCTTAAAAAAAAAATGTAACCAAACTGACAGGTTATGCTTTCGTCTGTATTGCGAGCTATTTCTATTTATCAGAAAAAAAGGAGGAGGTTCTCAATTCGACTGCATGTCTTTTTTTGTATGTATGTTACGCGATAGCTCGTGATAATTTGTGAACCAATTTTGATGATTCTTTTTTTTGTTGGAAAGATGATACCTCACAATTGGTCCCATTTAAATTTGAAGAAAATATTCCACTTCTAAGGGTGGCAAACTAAGCGATGAATGACTTTTGAGGTCGGAGTTTTCAGTACTCTTGGACTTTGATATGACTGGATATAATACCTTCTATACTTTGAACATAAATAATGGTAATCACTGAGATTACCATTATTTATGTTCAAAGTATATAAGGTATTATATCTAAAGTCCCTATTATTTTTCTTTTATTTCCTCTAATAAAAGAAAAATAATAGGGACTTTAGATAATGAAGGGCTTAAACCATAAAATGTTTCTTACCCATATAAGCTCACATGTTTGGGTAATTATCAATGGTCGGAAAAAGGTGCTTCATATGTATAGATGCATGCAAGGTATAACTACGAGGAGCGAGATAGAGTTGTTAAAATAGCCAAATGTTAATTAATTACTTTTCGAATTCCGGAAACGGTTTTACTGCATTGTAGGACGAAACTACTGACCTAGGAAGTCTAAGTTGTTAGTAATTCTAATAAAGTTGTAATTTTAATTATTATGATAGAACTTCACGTACAGGTAAGTACGTTTGATTATCAATTATTACTCGGTTTGAGCCGGATTCTGACTTCGTCAAATTGTAGATAAATTATCTTAAGACAAATTCGTATATCGATTATTAAAGGCTGTCATGATACCTCGTGTCATAATTGCGATTGGGGGATAACGGCTAACGAGAACAACGCATTTCGGTGCTCTTGCGCAACTGAGCCAAGGCGATATTCATGCTTTCCTCTGATACATGGACCATTCAAGGTGATCGCATTGCCCTGTCAAATAAAACGCTGTCTGTTAAACCCGATAAAGTTGTTAATACATTTTGTTTGCAGAATATTTTTCTATTGGATTGATTCTCGAGAGTGAAAAATAGTTCCGTCGGAAAAAAAATTAATATGTGCATTTTCCACTCGTCTAGATGGTTTCTGATTTAGCGAGGTTTTAAACGATTTTTTTTAGTAACATCGACGGTCAAATTAAGTGAGAGTAGATTATTTTTATGACTCAGTTATCTATACATTTATTATTTTAATCCACTGAACTCCGTGAATTAGCCTAATTACCATTTACATATTTCAAACAACATGGAATCAGTCGGAGAGAGATTATCATCGAAATAAAATTCAGATTTTAGTAGCTCAATCCTGACAGATTTTACCTTTCTCCTGCCGGCATTTTATTTAAGTTCATCTTGATTGTATAATTCCGAAATATACAATGGAAAGCGATTGTTTATTTCAGTTAATTTGTTGTGGCTTTTCTGTTTTTCCGCGGGTGATATTCAATTACAATTCCTACTATTTGCAAATTAGGAGCAGGGCCGGCCCTGCCATAGTGCGAACTGAGCGGCCGCTCCAGGCGCCAAGTCCCAGGTGGTAAAAATAAATATCTTAGCTTTTCGATATAGTAAGGTTAGTTAGTAAGTAGCAGTAGAGCTTCTCGTGAAAGAGTTCCAGGGAAGTACTGCCACCTTAAGTAATTATTTCTGCTGCGAGGCATTACAGCGTTCTCGTTTAGAAATTAAGTAGTTGAGATTACACGTACGTGGGACTATTCAACATTTGTCTCAGGGCGACAGGCGGAGTGGCAATGCTCCTCAAATCTTTGCGATTTAAAGCTCTGAGCGGTATTGCAACAATTATGGACAGGCGTGTCGCTTACTACCAGGCGCACGACTCGTTCGTCCCATCACTTGGTACCATATACAAAAAAGAATTATTTCATCATATTAAATAGACAGTTGAGATGTTGTCGAGATATTCGAAGTACTATGCTTGCACTGTTTGAGAGTAATACACAGATGGAGCAACCTCCGTATTTCCTCAATTTTTCTTTGAAATTCCTTCACATTCACTTTCTTTTTTCTTTTATCTAATATGTCTGTTGCCAACCTAAAGCAAACCTACAAAGGAGAAAAACACGTGCATTTATAACTTGGAATGCTTTGACAGTGATTGAAAAATGTAACAGTTGTCGCATAGAAAGTGAGAATAATTACTAGAATAGTTACATATAGGTTCATTACTCAGACGAATATGTTAACGAATGATAAATTAGGTTATGAATCAAACATTACACTTTCCCTATACTCCATGCTCGAGATGAATAGATTAATCAGTTAAGTACAACAACTCTTTTGACTCTTTTGAATAACGTAAATATTATAATTAACAATCATTCCAAGCAGTAAAAACCATCGTGAAAAATAATCATAATCATCACCTGGGCACGGGTCTATTCTCAAGCGAGGGTTATGGCCGTAGTCCGCCACCCTGGTCCAATGCGGATTGGGGAATTCACACGTTTTCCAAAGATTGTGAACTTATATCGACAAGCAGATTTCATTAATGGAAATAGAAACCATTTATTGCAACGCCACATTATAAGAAAGAAACACAAAAATGTAAGCAATATGAATTAAAACAAAGAATAGCTTAGCTAACATTTAAACCAAACAACAAATTGTGCTGTATATGAATTAATACAATACTGACCAGTGCGCGGCTTTGGCGTATGCAAAAGGATCTCATTCAGCTAAAGCCACAGCCGTGAATGGGCTGTGACGCTGGTTTTCAATGGACCCTAATGAGTGACTTACGTTTACATTACGATATATCCTTCACCGAAAAGCTCATGGTAAATTTCAAATAAAATTTCGCACATAAATATTGAGAAAGTCTGAGGTGCCGAACCACTGGAAAAATAAATATGATCTCATGAGTGATCCAGGGTGATTATGGACCTAGTGGCGATTGTTAATGTTATTTAAAAGGAGGGAACCATTACATAAATAATCAATCGAATGTCGCTATCTGCAATTAAAAAAAAAAAAATGGTTATTTCGTCAAATAGCTCAAAACAATGGCTAAGTCGTACAGCATTTCCTCTTTTTGCAATCGTTTCTCGTAATAAAGTTTACTTAGTAGAAATTAAGTTGAAACAATTTAATGACATCCTTTTACTCTACTTAGATTAAGTTTATTGCACAAGTATGTTATTACATTATATCCTAATGGTTAGTACTGTTATATGTTACTGGTTAGTAGTGCCATATCCTGTAAATAGTTTGCCAACAGTACCAAAATAGTGCGACATTTGCAGCAGTAGAGCTCCTTGTGGAAGAGTTCGTCCAAGAAAGTACTGCCACCTGACCTATTTCTGCCGCCAAGTAGTAATGTCTGCATTACCGCGTTCCGATTTTAAAGGGTTATTGGTGCAATTACAGGTACATGGGACTTGTCAACTCACTCTCACGGCACAGTGGGAGTGCTCCTCAGATCTTTGCGATTTAAAGCTCTGATGAGTGGCACTGCAACTGTTATGGACGGCGTGTAGCTTACTATCAGGCGCACGACTTGCTCGTCCCGTCACTTGATATTAAAAAAAATGTATTTTAAAGTTATAGCTACGGTTCAGATGACAAACGTTACACGTGTGTCATTATGTAAACGCCTACAGCTACTTGTGAATAAAATTCGTTTAGTTATAGCATTTGTTATCTGAACTGGCCTTTGCTGGATATTTTCGGAAAGAGTACTTCTTGTATATAGTTTCAAAGTGTAGTGACAAAGGAAAACTGGCGATAATAGTTACGTATGAGTAAGCAATTTAGTACAAAGTCAATACAATTTTTGAAGAGTGACAGAAAGACGAAACTAAAGCTAGAAAATATAAATACTACGCCAATTGTCCTGATAACGACAAAGAATACTACTGTAATAGCAACAGAAGAAACTAACGTGGCCATAGTCGTATGAAACAATGCCAGTACATTTAAAGCAATTGAAATCTAATGTTTAATATTTTAGGCGTTAAACAGCTAAAACATGGGCTACAAATATTTTCTTAATACTTCACAATTTAAATAAAAAAAATTCTAAGTAGTAATTCACATGACAGTACCTTAAAAAGTTATTGAAAGTAGGTACTGGATCTGTGAATCTTGGATTTTATTTACTTCATTATTAAAATATTTGTTTTATACTTAAAATAAACATATCACACAACCATACCAAAAAATAGTAGGTACTTTGCTCAAAAATACTTTTGTACAATAAATTGATAATTGTACAGTATATGATACTGTACAATGTACTACAATGAATACACGATTTATTGCTAAAATAAATTGTACGTTTATAATATAATAGACCGGTTGCGGTTTTGTAATAAATGCTTAACATGGCCAAGGTTTGACGGAACGTCATTAGAAAAACCAAGTAAACTTGTGATTATAAATCATTTTAAAACTAGTTATTAAGGAAAAAACAATAATTTTAGTGTATAATTTCGAGATACGGAAAACCAAGATTCTAATGTCACTGGGTCAAGCGAATACATTTCGAGTTACTCGAATTTTGTATATTGTGTGACAATCAGTTTCTTTATCTATCAAAAGGATAAAATTTATATTATTAGGGGAATCACTTAAAATTAAGGTGATTGTGGGATTTGTATTAAGTCCAAGGTTGTGCCATGGTAGTCTATTGGCTTGACCTACTGCTTCTCAAGCAGAGTCTGTGGGTCAGAATCCCAGGCCACAACTCTGAAATTCTCGGCATTTATGTGCAAAATTTAATTTGAAATTTGACATGAGCTTTTCGGTGAAGCAAAACATCGTGATGAAACGTCAACCCGCATTGTATTAGTGTGGCGGACTATGGCCTAAATCCACGCCTGAAGCCCGAGATCCGTGCCCAGCTGAGGGATGTATAAATGAGTTGATGTTAATGATGATGATGAAGTCGAAGTGCGACAGTGTATAAGAAAATTATGAAGGGCACTACAACGGGATAATAATAATAATAAAAATAAAAATAATAGTAATAATAATAATAATAATAGAGTCTTGAACCTGAGTCCCTGACCCCGGCCGACTGTGTCAGTGCCGGGAAATACCGCCTCTCCTATATAAAAATTCAAAATTTATCTTTTAGGCCTTGGGAGAGGCGAGAGTCTAAAATAGATAATAATAACGCACACACTCAACATAACCCCGCACTAGGGAAACCCTGTGTCGCGGGTGCCATGGACACACACATAGACAACCACAAATTACACCCAAATTTACGAGAGAAATAAATGTAGGCCATACAAATATTTCTCCCAGCCCGGGATTCGAATCTGGGACCTCTGTGTGGCAGTCCGGCATGGTAACCGTTTGGCCACGGAGGTAGTCACCCTCCTTAATGAAAGAAGAAATTGTAAAAGAATCTGAACAAAGTCAAAAAATCTTTGTTTCATAAGTACACTTGAAATCGTCATACTTATTAAACTCTACTGCTCATTCGTAAGGCACATTCCACTGAGGAGAATGAGCAAGAAACTCAAGGGGTTGCTGTTTGTGAATATATATTTCAATGCATTTATCACTACGATATTTAATTTAAACATCTTACTTAGATCTAGACTACCTGCAAGAGTTAAACTGGTTACTACCACGGATTTTTGTCATACAAGTATGCAGAACCTGTACCTTTAGTATAAAGTTTTTGTTTCACTATAGTTTTAAACCTCGTAAATGGCAAATTGTGAATATCAATCCGAATTTTATTATGGAAGCATATACATTGCCCCTTAAATGAATTTGAGACTGTATAGAAGACGACTGTCAAGAATAGCTAGTTTATTTTTATTCCTCATATTAATGTTATGTCTGTCACTATTTATCTACAAATAATATTTTCCTTAACATAAATAACATTTTCATAAATATACTGTGACGTTAGTGTAAGAATGTTAATCTCTTTAAACTTATATCTTAAAGACACTCTGGGGCCCAGATTGTGAATGAAAACCTAAGAAGCTCAATTGATGTGCACATATGGGCATTTTAACTAGAGGCTTAAACACAGTCGTAAAGTTGCCTGCTTATCTGTATTCTACGGGATGTGGAGTAGGATGTGGTTCTAACCGGTACGTTGTGGACCCAAGATTTTCACGAAGCGTTAAGTACGCTTCCACGAGCGAAATCCCCTGCCTGTAGACTAGTTCTCTGAACGCTATAACTTGAACCTTTTCAAGGCCTGAGTGAAAAAGCATTTTGTAGGTTTGATGCTTCATCGTCACTTTCTATTAAGTAGGGTAGAGGACAAGTGTTATTATTCGGTATTATATTGCAGTGTACTTAGTTGGGTACCCCATATTGTCACTAAGTATAATATTTGCCATCTCATTAGGAACATTTTCAGAAATCAAACTATTTTTTCTGTTGTCAGCTGACAGTCATCCGTGACTATTGGACGTGTGCCTCTACCACGAGTTTACTGTATTAGTTGTCGCAGGCGACCGCGTAAAGGACTTCATAATTATCATTTTGTATGGTAAATTATACAGCACCCCTAGCAGTCTCAAGAAGGTACAATATTTTGTATACAAACATTTTACGCGGGCGCTAGCGATAACTGTCATTGTAATTTTATGGCAGAGGCATTGTAAAGTGCCCGATTTAGATCCGAAAAATAGTTTCAATTCTTATATATAACAATGGCGAAAATTTATGAAAAAAATGTTTTATTTGTTAATTTCACGTACATTTAATTCAGGGGCAGATGTTACCTTATAAGCTTGATAGGGCCTATGTTAGAAACACCCCTCTTCTATAAGGGAGAAGGGCGAAATAATTAAGAAATCCTTTGGGATTTTTAGGAACGTATTTTGAGCGATTTTCTGACGTTAACTGAATATCAAAAAACATAACGTCAAAAAAATACCAATTTAAAAGGAATAAAAACTATATGTATCAAAAAGTATGTGTTTGCGCACATTTACGGTTTTGAAGGGTAAGAGTGGTGGTGTAATTACAGGCATATGGGACTTGTCAACTTATGTCTCAAGGTTACAGGCGCAGTGGCAGATTTAAAGCCCAGAGATGCACACGCACGACTTATTCACTGTACTGTCACTTGATATCGTAAAAGAAGTGTATATCTATGAAAACGATATTTTCAGAAATCATCGCAAATAAGATGTTTTTCTTTAGGCATACAGCACATGACACTAAGTATAACATGTAAATATTTGTTAAAGGCTGTAAGTAAAGTTACAACATTCAAGTTCGCAATCATAACAGTGATTTTTCATTGCGATATAACATCAACCAGAAAATGTTTTTTATTATATCAATTTTGTTTTCATTACACCTGGAATAGCCATTTTGTTACAACAATTTGTAAGTTAGTTATTCCAGAAATTTTTAACATCAGTTTTTTTGTATAGCGACGCGTATATGTGGTGTGAGAGCTGTCGCTGGGTCAGTTCCATATCGCCGTAGTCGCATAGTTTATGTGATTTGTATGTGACAATAATTCTTTGTTCTTTTTTTGATCTTATTGTAAGGGGCATAGAGTTGAATTTGAATCTCAAGTCAAGCTTGTTGTACGTGTTCTTGACGCTGTACGTCTCTGATTAAGACTTTTTAATTAAGACTAATTATTATTTTTCTTTTATTCTTGTAAAGTGCTATTCAGATTGGCCGACGCTGCAGATGACACATGACAGATGATAGATTGAGCTAGGGTTTTTAGTTCCAACCCGAATTAGTTTGGCGTATGTTTTTAGGGAAATGTTTTTTGCGGGGACAGTATAATCAGCGGTTATTTACCTACTACCACGAGGATATAGTCGTGGGCAATAACGAAAAAATAGATACAGCGCACGGCACTGCCTAGCATTACTGCAAGCGCATCTTCCTGGCCTCCAAAAAACTAACATATATACAATAAGAACAATAAAAAAAAAAAATTATTTAACGATTTAGTATTATTGAATATCATGATGTTATAATTATTAATGTTTAATTAATTATATAATTATTTGTATTAATAATTATAATAAACTAGTGGAGTAAAATCGCAAAAATAATTGAATATCAATTCAATATAAATTTAATTACAGGTAATAGCGACATCTCTAGCCAGGGCTGGTAGCTGTGAAGTTACCTAACTGGGTGACGAAATACTTTCTCATAGATAGTGCTACGGCTAAAAAGTCGTTGAAAACCTAATACAAAGATCCGACAATAAGCATATAGAAAAAATCGTGAGGTTCGCTGGTTCGTTCCATGGCTTAGTTGGCATAGCGTCTGACACGGTTTGCTAGGAGATGTCGCATCGAATCCGGCCGGATCGAAGGAACTTTTCTAAGCGTTCAATTTTTGTATTAATAATTATAAGAAATAGTTTATAAAAATGGAAGTAAATTAATTTGATACTCCGCGAACCCAGTGAAGGTTAAGTCGTGCAAAATAGCTGCGCTTGTGTTGAATATTTTGTCATGCAGTTAATTATCCCACCCTCCCTCCGCATAAAATTAGTAAAATAAATAACACAAGCGCAACTATACTCACAAACCATCACCAAAAATATATCCGACACGTGTTTCGCCTCTCCACGAGGCATCCTCAGGGGCGCTCGGCCGAGAGTCGAGCAGTCAACAGCCTGAATTTATTAAGAACTAGTTTAGTATTTTCACAAAAAATAATTGAATATCAATTCAATACAAATTTATCATGATGTTTTTACTACCACGATATTCAACAAATTTTTGTGAAAATATTCCACTAGTTTGTTATTATTATTATACAAAGGTCGACAGGACTCGAACCAGCGACTGTTGCCTCACCGTGGATACCGCTCTGCCAACTGAGCTATGGATCGACTCAGTAGATTTTACGAATTTCTCTATGTGCTTCTTGGGGATCTTTGTATTGGTTTTAAAATTATATACCCTGATAATAGATCTTTGGATGTCACTATGCTGTAGTCGGCACAACTGGTTGTATGCTTTGCAGTCGTTGTGCACCACAATGGCAGTTGCCGGTGTCATGTTGCTTCAAATCAATTTCATAGAAATTCAGCCGTCTGCCGTCTCTCCTTTGTCATCTGTCGCGTCTCTCGGAATAGCACATTTAAAATTTCCTACATAATGTTTAAAATTGTATATATTTTGTATTTTTTTTAAATCCAGGAAGCGAGAAAAGTGTGACATGAAAATACCCTATAAAGGCTCCAATTTGCAAAAACATTTTAAAGTTAAGCTGTATGACCTCGCTAAGATCGTTTGTTTCGTTTTTTTTTCTTGAGGGCCGGTTCCAAAGAGGAACACTTAAATACACAGCTGCATCTTGGAAAATCCTTATTAATTAAGGCTCTACAATCCATTATAAGAAGTATGGGTTTTCCCATGGATCCCCGGAGTTTATTTTCGTAATAAACTGACGAAGTCAGGAAGAGATGAATTATTGAGGAAAATCCTTTTTTAATTCACATTTTGTTTTAAATTTATGATTATCAGACATTTATAGAATATTTATATGTACAGAATCGAACTAGCAGATTAATTTTCTTCTCTCTTTGTAAGTAAGGTGTACGTGAATGACCGCAAGGGTTACCTTTTAACATTTATTTTCGATCAATATCATTTAGTGTCTTTTATTTATTTATTTGGTAAACTTTATTGTCCACAAGACATGGTACATAAGTGGACTTAATGCTAAAAGCATTCTGTACCAGTCAACCTTTAAGAAAAACGAAATTCACGAACGCGGCAAATTAAACAAAATATTACGTTCATAATAACTTTTATGTAATAAGTATATAATAATATATATATAACAAACAAAGCTAATATATCCATACGTATGTATACATAAATGTAATAAATCATATACATACACATAACAAACAAACTTAATATGTTTATACACGATACTGCTATTCTCGCATAGAGAGCTCGCACTTTATGTCGCTCTCGCGCAAGTAGCGTCTTATCGTGCTAGACCTAATGATGATGGTTATATAGCTGTGACAAACAATTTAAAAGATGTTCAAGAACAGTCTTTTTGAAAGAGAATGTACTAGGAGTTGTGGTATCTATAACAGTTGCAGTGCCATGCAGACCTTTACATCGTAAAGATCAAATGGGCACTGCCACTGCGCCCGTCACCCTGAGTATAAGTTGACAAGTCCCAAGTGTCTGTAATTTCACCAGTACCCTTACCCTTCCAAACCGGAACGCAGTAATGCTCACATTACTGCTTGGCGGCAGAAATAGGTAAGGTGGCAGTACTATACTGAACGGACTCTTTCACAATACTCTGTATTGTAATTTATTAATACAAAGATCGAACGCAAAGAAAAATTCCTTCGATCCGGCTGGATTTAAACCAGTTGTCTGTTTTGTTTAGTGCAATTTTGCATGAATGAATTTTGAATAAAGAAAGTTTTGTCAACATAGGCATTAAGAATTTTTCGACTTTTGTAAAGAAAAAGTACCGTCGTCTTAAGGATGTAAAAGCGTGTTTTCAAATTGTGCGACAGATAAGGATACACTTGTCATCCCCGTTTGCCGGCGTATAAATCGCTATGCGCTCCTTTCGCGCGGTTTAGTATAGCGATTTGTTCTAGCGCGGCAACAGCGCACTGACGCGTGCGCACCGATCGTTTAATCACTTGATTGATGGGCGTGATTACATGAACTATCACCAATAAGTTGTTTAGTGTGGTGCACCCCCGGGTTTTTGTTTTCCAGTAAATTTTTTTTTGGTAAGTTTAGAATAAAAAGTAGATGGTATAAAAGTGCTAATTGTTTTGCGACACAAGTTGACTGTTTATATTAAAACTTGTTGATACTCTGAAAGAAAATAAAAAAAACTAAGAAAAAATTAGATCTAATCTTAATATGGTATGGTATAAAGATCATGGCTCGTAAGCTGACCCGGTTAATAGATAAACATCCATGAACAGAAACCACATTGGTTTTTAATTATCAAGTCATAAACAACTTTTTATTTTATATGTAAAAGATATATGGAAAATCTACGGGGTTATCATGTAACAGGGCAATAATGAAATGATATTAAACATATTTTTAATTGTGTGAAAGCCTTGATTGTCAGATTTTCTGTTAAAATAAATACCGTGATACACGTGCACGATCGCTGCGCGGTTAGTTGTAGGAAAAAAAACCGAGATAAATCTAAATAAATAAATAAATCTGAGTGATCCACAATAAATACAAAACACACAATTATTTTGCACTAACATACAATTTTTATATAAAAATACATTTTTTATTGTATTATTCCTGTACCCCCAATAAAATGACACATACCATTATAAAGTACACATATTTTTCTATAAATTTAGCCATATGTCTGTGAAGTAAGAAATCTGTAATAAGTGGTAATAAATTAGGTAGGTACCTACTTACAATCCCAAATTCGAACTCTTGTTACAAGTCAAATATGATCATACGTTAAAAGTGCTTTTATTACATGACAGTCATCAAAATAATACGGACCGCATGAAACGGTGAAATGTTGTATCACCTATTTAAGCATAAAGAAGTTATCGACTAATTTGATTCGTAGAATCTTTAAAAATGACTCCTGAAAAGTTAACAATTTGCCGATGTTGTTATTTGAAACTATTATTTCTATTCTTCTCGGTAATAAAATTCGCAAATGTTGTAATACGTACACTCAGAAATTTGCTTTCGCGAATAACCATAAAGTTTTAAAGGTTTTAAAGTTTTAAATCATTCACGCCAATAAATTAATTACATAAACTTATTAACATCATGGTATAATTGGGACAATTAAAATTAAGATAACTTAATTTATTTGTATTTTTTTATAATATTAAGTGACGGGACAAACAAGACTGACTGATGGTAAGTTACACGCCTGTCCATAACAGATGAAGTCCCACTCACCAGCTTTAAATCGCAAAGATCTGAGGGGCACTGCCACTGCGCCCGTCACCCTGACACATAAGTTGACAAGCTTCATGTGCCTGTAATTTCATCAGCACCCTTACCCTTCAAAACTGGAACACCGTAATGGTGACATTACTGCTTGGCGGCAGAAATAGGTAAGGTAGCAGTAGTTCCCTGAACGAACTCTTTCACAAGGAGCTCTACAGCTACTGTAGTTTTACTGCACTGCTACTGTAGTTCAGTAGTGTTAGTTAGTAGTGTAGTGTAGTTAGATGTCAATTCATTAAGCCAAGGGAGTCAATACACTAAGCCGGTCAGAAAAAGCTTTATGTCTAATGGACATTGTCCATGGCATCATTAGCTTACACGCATCTACTGCTGAACATAAGCCTCCCTTTGAGCACGCCAACTCTCCCGGTCCTGAGTCGTTCGCATCCAGCTGCTGCCGATCTTGCTTAGGTCGTCCGCCCATCGTTTACCCCGATTTAGTCACCACTCTAGAACACGTCTGCTTCAACGGCCATTATCCCTCCTGTAGACATGTCCGATCCACTGTCACTTAGGTGTTAGATTTTGCGAGATATGTCGCTCACTTAAGTTCTCGGACGTATGACTTCATAGGAATTCGGTCCATCATAGAAACCCCCAAGCATAGCTCACTGAGCGACTTTAAATTTGTGGCTGAGACCTGTTGTTAATGTCCATGTCTCGGCTCTGAAGCGAAAAAAACGTTGTGACGATCCGAGCAGAAGCGAATCATGCAACGCCTTCAGTGTTAATAAGTGTGATGGCCCCCTTAGGCGACCGAAACTAATATATCTTAGTGCCAAGTCTCACTACCTTTTATATATTCGAAATTTTGGGTATCTTCCATAATTTGGGGTCGTGTTGTAGGTAAAAACCAAATTATGTAGACATCTGAGTTTAGAAAATAGTAATAGGTTTGATCACATGAAAACCATTAAAATGTTTGTTTTCTTTGGCCTCTTGAAACTTGTCTCAAAAGATTGACATCGCTGTTCTGAACATACTGTACAAACCTGAACAAACCATGATACTTGCTTGCAACGCATAAATATTACAGAACAACTATAACATAATTGAACGACTTTTTTTGGGTATATTTCTTATGTTGTTTATTACTCTTTTAATTGCGATAACGACCGTGAAATTTTATAAAATTGTGTCACAGTTAAATTAAATGTACGGACAATATTTCTGTTTACACTAAATATTGAAACTGAACTCTATGCTACTTATAATAAATAAGACATCCATCAAAGTTTCAAGGACCTCTGTGGAGTTCTCTGATAGATGAAGTGGTTTAGGGTTCGACGTAAACGAACTTTAACGAAACGAAAAAGACGACTCCCGCGATGGTCGAGTGGCTTGCATACCGTTTTTCATTGTATCGCCATCGGTGAGGTTTCGGGTTCGATCCCCGGCCAGATCTATGTAGAATAATTGTTAGCCATATAGTAATCGTGTTAGCCATATTGTAGGTACGTGGTGTTTGGGGTAAAACTTTTAGCAGCAGTGGAGCTCCTTGTGAAAGAGTTCGTCCAGGGAAGTATTGCCACCTTATCTATTTCTACCGCTAAGCAGTAATGTTAGCATTACTGCGTTCCGGTTTAGAAGGGTAAGAGTACTGGTGAAATTACAGGCACATAGGACTTGTCAACTTATGTCTTAGGGTGACGGGCGCAGTGTCAGTGTCGATCAGATCTTTGCGATTTAAAGGCATGTGTTGCGCTGCAACTGTAATGAGAGGCGTGTAGCTTACCATCAGGTGCACGACTTGTTCGTCCCGTCACTTGATATTATAAAAAAAGACTTGTTTAATTTATAGAAACAAAACATATTCCTGTTTATTTTTCATCGCTCGCTAGTACCTAGATCAAAATGGCTTATTTTGCAATTGTAGCAAACACGCACACGTTTTCTAATGTATTGTTATTGTTGATATTTGTCACGTTCCCGCTTATTTATTAAAATTGCTTAGCTAGTAGTCATTTGTTTTGACAATTGGAATAAGCTATAATAATAGGTACAAATTTGCTTAACCCATTACGCGTCTTATAGATACACGGTGTCTCTAACGATTATGATATTGTACTGTCTTAGGGCCTCCAACGCGCAGCTGTCTTTATATAAGCAATTTAAAAAAATATATTAAACTATTAAAATTAAAACAAACCAGGCGTATGTGCGTATTTAACTTTTTTTTGTTTATATTTTTTGAGTGTTCTTAACCACTAAGACTTATGGCAGAATGTTACCGAGAGCAAAGAGCTTCATAGCCCTTTGCAGGCAAGTCATTGGCCCGGAGTCGATGTCCATCCCAATGAAAGTCTAAAGTTTTTTTAACATTTTTTTATCAGGCTGTATTATATATATTCTATTATCTATTGTCAACCTCCTAAATTTTTTTCATGCAAATAAAGTTACATATATAATCTATGTTAAAGTATTGTAGTAGTGCATTTTCAGGAAAACATAAATATTAATTACGCACGAGTAACATAATACATCTCATAAAAAAATGTATAAAAATATAATTTAAGACGTAAAAGTACAGGTTCGAAATTTCGAAATAAATTCTATCAGGTGCAGAGTTAAATAACTTTTTACTCGACTTTTCCTGTTTATTCGATGGGGCTGTGTATGTCATGTCAATTATAAATTCGCGAAATATTGTATTCATATCAAATAAACTAATTTTACTTTAAATAATTACTTGAGGACAATGGAGACATAGTTTTTTGAAGTACTTATTTAAACGTTTTTGCCGTTGTAGATCATGCTTAGATATCACCTGAATAAAATTAGTTTCTCCGAACTTTCACGAGTCAACAAATATATTTTTTTTCGTCTGTATTATATAAAGTGACAAACAATGAGACGGTCAACCTCCCATCCCGTCCGCTGTAAAGTGGTGAACGGTAGCGCATCTTAAAGTATTTGATAATATTCGTAATAGCGCCAACCTAACTAGTCTAACAATGAAAATCGAATTTGCCTCCACTCATAGCAAAGTACCAACCAACAAACAAACGGTACAATGCCTTATTATTTTTCCCCTCGCACGTTTTTCCTCGACACGGTTACTGGTAGGAAACCAGTCTATTGTTGTGAAAGATTGCCTGCGCTTGAGTTGCCTTATAACATTCGCTTTTGTGACCGTGGATTCCACTTGCATAAGGAAACGCCAAACTCTTTCTTAATAAAGTTGACTTCCAATTACTTTCGATGAGCTGGATAATTTGTTGCAATAGAGTGAATCTGTTAGTAATATAATGAAAAGCATTATCGACGGATTAAAATTGCATAACCATGAAATATTATAGAGTACAAAAAATTGTAGAAGTTGTATTTTTTTTGTTTTAATAGGGTGTAAGTATTTCGTATATTTTACCAGTTTACATTTTATGCAGTTAATTGTGAAGTATACCTGAATGTCGTTATTTAAAAGGTTGTGAGGCTAATGTCATAGTTCAAATAGTGAAACCTTTGCTAAATGGGTTTAAGTTGTAATTGCTTTGTTCTAGGAGAGCGCTTACACACTGTATTTATTGTTCTGTGGTTATACAGATGTCTCAAAGCTCAACGTCAAGCGGGCATCTAGCGAGAGGCCAGTTATACCAGTTCTAGTAAAAATAAAATAAGAATTCGTTTTCCTGTATATACGAGGAGATACAGTGCTATAGGTTTGTTAGGAGGTACCTAACCTAGCTACCGCCTTACCATGGATTTTGGTATTTAGTAGTTTTTGTTTATTTAAATATTATCGTAGATATAATTGTTTACTCAGATGGGTTTATTATATTTCTAAATGTTCTATTATCATGAAATATTAACAAAAAGGTATTTAATAATTTTGTGCAATTTTTTACCATGTAGTTCTAGACCAACAGGGCTTCTGCTTTTGGGACGAAATTTACGATATTTTTAATCTGTTGAATTTTGGAACTGTATAATTTAACGGATAATTGACAAACCAACGACCCTTGATATTGGTTTCTAAATCGATCTACTGAATGTCACTGAGTTTGATGAGTTCATATCGAAAATAGGATCAAACTTAGTCTGCATGGAGCTCACTTGGAAGACTTGTCTACTTAACTGCTTTAACAACTATGTTAGATCCGCCCGCATAGAAGGATTCCCTATCTCGTCTTAGTCGAACAATAGGAGGTATACGGGTGGATATAGTACATACACGGTGAATTTGAGCAAGCATAAAACCATAGAAGACAAATTACGTACGAAAACAAAATAATATTGAATTAACAAAAACAAATTTTATTTTAATAGCAGTAGTGCTTCTTGTGAAAGAGTTCGACCAGAGAAGTACTGCCACCATACCTATTTCTGGCCAACTTATGTCTGGTGACGGGCGCAGTGGCAGTGCCCATCAGATATTTGCGATTTAAGGCTCTGAGGGGCACTGCAACTATTATGGACAGGCATGTCGCATAGCGCCAGACGCATGACTTGTTTGTCCCGTCACGTGGTATCATAAAAAAATTTGCGCCTCATATGCGTGGTCATTCGAGACATTAAAATTAGTGAATGGATCGAAATACCTATTTTGGTATTTAATTATAGGCTGTATGATTAGACACACATAAGAGATGTCTATCGTTTGGGGGTTGGTGGAGTTATCTATTATTATTCTCGAGATTTTATACGTGCAACGATCAGCTTGGTATTTTTATTCGCAGGGTATTTAGTTTCTCTCTTTAAATGAAAAATGTTTTTACTTTTAACATTTTATCTAACAAAGGGATATGTTCACATTTTTCTTGAATTGCGATTATTCTAGAAGTCAAAGAAATTATTTTCTAAAACTTTTCAGTTTTCCATATGTTTTTGTACGAAAATCCATATGGTTTGTACGAAAGGAATATTTTATGTGTATTCGGCTCATAGAATCGCGTGGAGATTGCAAATAACAAATATTACACTTATAAAAGAACCACTGTAATATTGACTAAAACTGTATTTATATGAAGTCCTTAAAAAATTTACCTTTATTGTAATAATAAAATGACAAAATGGCACTTATAACTTCATCATTAAAAACCGGATTGATGCTTTTTTTTGTAACCTTTTCATACCTTACGAA
>NW_020653780.1:4541645-4758656 GCF_003589595.1 Hyposmocoma kahamanoa
TTTTTCATAAGGTTGTTAATCTGGTTTAACCCATTAAAGCTCGAATGGTACAGACTCACTAAATCTCTCTCTCTGACTCTTTTATAATGTCAGAAATTCGTTTCCGTCATCAGAGTGTAAAGGCAACTCGCAACCCTGTTGGCGAAAGCGACGGATTACTAATTATAAGCCGTTTTCTTTCCTAAAGATTATCATACAATTTTTAAAAACGTAACTTACTTTACTTTGTTACTGAAAGGATTTTCCGTTAATCTTGATAATTATCTTGCTTAGCTAGTGAATATTAAACAGACTTAATTCTTGTTAGGTCAATGACAACAAAAAAGTTCAGTAAACTTATAACGACTAGTTGTCGTAAATTATATTTTTATTGTTAAATATTAAAATAATCAAAAGTAATTTTTCAGACTGTAACGCTCAATATTTCATCGTTATTTTTAAAACCAAGGCGTTACTTTTACTACTTCAAGAGTAAGATAAAGTAAATCTTCAAATATTATTTTGCGTATTCCCAAAAAGTTGAGATTTTATGTTGATTCACTTTCATTCCAAAGGTGCGTTTTACTAGCGACCATAATCACTGGTTTCAACAAGTTTCAATAATAATTAGCAGTATGCAATACAGAATGACGTTTTTGAAGGTGTATTATTATTGTAATTACTGGACGTAATTTAACGCCGATAGTTTGTCTTAGCATTAACCATTTAATGAAATAATAAATAATTCGTAATTTATTTATACTTAGGATATGAAATTATTTTTCGGGATTTAAATCGCCCGAAACGTCGGTTTGTTTGAAAAAACAAATACACGAAGATTTAAATTAGGAAAAATAGTTTCATTTCCTACGTGTAACAATCGCGAAAACCTAAGAAATCGTTATTTATACTAGTTTTAAAGTATTCGAAATGAATTTTCACACAAACCTGCATTTCTGACTCATTACGTAACAATAAGGCCCATGGTCACGGCTGACTGAGATGGTAAAGTCATCAACTAGTAGGGCTAGCACAATAGAGCGCGACTTGCGCGAGAGTGACATGGAGCGTGTGATTTCTATGCGAAAATAGCAGTATCTCGCGCTCTATGTCGCTGTCGCTCAAGACGCGCCTTATCGAGCTAACCCTACAGTTACGTCTAATATATGCAATTCTGAAGTATAGAGATATTTATTGAAATCATCATCATCAACAACCCATTTATACATCCCACTGTTGGGCATGAGTCTCCTCTCAGGCGAGGATTTAGGCCATAGTCCGCCACGCTGGCCCAATGCGGTTTGGGGACTTCAAACGTTTTACGAGGTTCGTGAACGGCCTCTGCAAGTAAGGCAGTAGGTCATACCATTAGGCTACCATGGCGTTTTTATTTAAATACCTTATTTTTTATATTTGATTTGACAATTGTTTTATAACATTTTTAATTGGTTTTGTTAGTTTGAAAAAACAAATATTCGCGGAGATGGGCAAGCGTTCATTCGGTGCTTTGTTAATGCCGTTTAAATCGTGTTAAAACCTATTAACGCCCAAATTCAAAGGCAAAATATATTTACATATTTGTTGTGAATCGAATTTTGTTCAAATATTTTTTTTTACAATAATATCAAGGTGACGGGACGAACAAGTCGTGCGCCTGATGGTAAGCTACATGCCTGTTTATTACAGTTACAGTGCGACTCAGAGCTTTAAATCGTAACGATCTGAGGGGTACTGCCACTGCGTCTGTTACCCTGAGACAAGTCCAATGTGCCCGTTATTTCACCAGCACCCTTACCCGCAAAACCGAAACACCGAATGCTAACATTGCTGCTTGGCGGCAGAAATAGGTAAGGTTTCTTAGACAGTACTTCACGAGTCGAAATCTTTCACAAGGAGCTCTACTGCTACAAGAAATGTAATGATATTATTACAAAATGTTTGGTTTTTTCTGATCTAGATGATTCGATTTGCATTTCCATTGAATCGATGCGCTTGAGAATCGTAATGAAATAAAAAAAATCGTTAGATCGTGTGCACCTAAATCGATTTTCATCAAAATCGGATCGTGGTGAGCATCCTCAGTAATGAGAACCCACAGGATTACAAGGTGTTGTGTGGAGTTGCCTCTTTTTCGTGTAAAAAGATTTTTTGAATCGAAATTTGTAATAAATATGGAATTATACCAAATTACGTATTCCTCGGTTCTGCCCACGATTTTTGGCAGAAATAGGTTAAGACCTTTGGGTAAAATCTTTGTTTAAATCCAGGTGGGTTGATTGGGTTTTAACCCACTGCATCTCTGAATTTTTTTTATACAACTAAGTGACGGGACGAACAAGTTGTACGCCCGGTGGTAAGCAACACGCTGCGCCCGCCACCCTGAGACATTAGTTAACTAGTCCCATGTGCCTGTGATTTCAGCAACACCCCTACGCAGTAATGTTCATATTATTGCTAGGCGGCAGAAACAGGTAAGGTGGCAGTACTTTCCTGGACGAACTATTTCACAAGGAGCTCTACTGCTACCTAAAAATGATTTCATTTGCAATGAACAACAATCGCGAAACCCAAGTACTAGACATGATTGAAGTATTGTCTGTTCTTCACTTTTCAAGTGTAATTTTTCGGTTCGCTCAAGTGTAGCGTTCATAAATACTTAGTAGTCACTTGCGCGGA
This sequence comes from Hyposmocoma kahamanoa, assembly GCF_003589595.1. Taxonomy (NCBI): domain Eukaryota; kingdom Metazoa; phylum Arthropoda; class Insecta; order Lepidoptera; family Cosmopterigidae; genus Hyposmocoma; species Hyposmocoma kahamanoa. The sequence goes on from NW_020653780.1 coordinate 4,544,301, forward strand.
GAATTTGCATTATAATTAACATATTAAATCGAGGTTCAACGAACTTCACATGTTTTTCTTTCAGGAAGATCGCGTAATCTGTTTAACGTAGACAGTAATCAATAAAAAAAATATAGTTACGCAGGGCGTTACATATTATGTACGTTTAAAAATTCGTTAGTTGATTTTATTAATGATATTGAACTTTCCCTAACCATCTTCCTGCACAAAATAGAATCTATATATTTTTTGTGAATTAGGTATGGGTCTTATCGAAAGTGTATTTAAAAAAAATTGCAATAACAACAATGAATAATTGAGGCCATGAGAACCATAGTGGCCTAATTCAATGGACAAGCCATAGTGGCCTATCTTACTTAGGCCAGTATGGCACCTCAAATTTAGATCACAGACTAAAAACCATAACAATGATTATGCTGCCATCTAATGAAAATTCGTTGTATTACTTTTAAGCCTTTCTGGTTCTATCAAAATGATCAATTTGAACTGGAAAAAATCATAAACTCAATATTGTAAAAAAATGAGTTAGGCCGCTATGGTTCTCATGGCCTCAATTTATTCCAGTCGTATTTAGGATTTAAATTAGAATATGCAAGCATTCTAGTAGTGAATCGCAGCAGTCGCTACATATCTCTTATATGTAGTCTTTTTAAATTTACTTTTATATTTAAATTCTAAATTTTAATGTGTTTGTTTTAGGCGCCTTTTCTGACTTGTTTGCTGTTTTGCTTTGAAAGCTATACGTGTTTTCTAATAAATTAATTAAGTACATTTACTTTGGTCTTGCTCACTCGTTGTTAGCGCCCTCACCCTTTAACCCATTAATACAGTCCGCTACAATTCTAAATAAATCCACTATACAGGGTTCTTTGTAAAATACTAACAACTTCGCATGACTATATTGCTAACATCATAATAACTGATTTTAATAATTCATCAGTTTTTACTTTCGTACAAAAATAAAAATATTGAAATAAACAGGTCTAAATGGTGAAAGAAAGCCGCTAATAGATATTTGTTATGCCAGGCTACAAAGTTGTTGTTTGACGCAAGTGCTTGAATAGAATCCTGAGCAAGCGAAGGTAGCTAAGATTGAAAAATAAAATCCTGAGCGTAGCGAGGGTTTCAAGACACGAGACGCAAAACAACTTTGCTGCCGAGCGAAACACACAAAGTTTCACCTCACTATAGCGAGAGAAATGGTAGATGAACGAAAAACAGTTGAAGTAAGAAACCTTTTAAAATGAAAAGAAAAAGTTTATCTTCGGACGCGTTCTGAATTTACACCTCATTAATTTTTATTCTTGCTCGTGCTTTTATTTTGTGTGATTAAGTGATTATTGAACTTATTTTAGTTCTTCGATGTATTAAAATAATTTAACACCCACAATTAGTTATCATTGTCAATTTAATGTCAACAAAAATAAGAATACAATTATAATATGTACGACAAATCGCGTAATTGAACGTGCCATTATCTTTTTTTCATCGAAAGAAAAAGGTGCAGCACCGTCCATCGTCAAGTTCGAATTTCAAAAACCTTTTCTACGTTAGCGTGCAAAAAACGCTTTTGCGCGCAGATTTCTAATGAGAAAGAAAGCCTTTCCGAGCTATTGAGGTGAAAAAAATATTTTTATGAATGACAGAACGCGGAAAGCGTTGCCTAAAAATACAGATCTAAAAAGTGTCAAACATAATTTATTGTGACAATATTTCTCTGTGGGTATAATATTTTCTATTTATCATGTTAATAGTCATATCATAATACAGAAACAGGTTCGTACAGAAATCTCGCGTACCGCAATTTGCGCGCTTAAAGTTAATATGAATAGAATAAGAACATACAAACAAAATTTCACACAGATCCGACGTTGACAAGCGCCCGAAGGCGACTGATGGGGCAGCGGGCAGTGCTGCGTATCGCTAAAACGCTGGGCAGTTTTCAAGTTTTGGGATAAATGTGAATCTAATAACTATAGGGCTTCAGTTAAAATCAAGCAAGTTCTCTACAGTATTTAAAGAGAAATAACCTCATAGAAAAATCATGTGCAAAGGTAGACAGGGGTAGATAGAAAGGGAGACCTTTATACCAAACAATTTCGTTTTAGATTTTTATTTTATCCTGTTTTCGGGATTTTATATGATCGAGTAAAGTACATCCTATCGTGTAACGAATTAGCACATTCTTTAGACAATATCCTTAGGTGTATCGTATATTTTTTATAAGACCGTTATTTAACACCTAAACAATTTAATCTAGCAAAACAATTTTTTCCACCCCTCCTGTGATTCGCCATAGTGTTCGGAGAAACAATTAAACAAAAAATAAGTACTAAAATACCGGTAAAAACAAAACATACTTAAATTTATAATTCTTAAGAATTTTATCTCTTCAAGCCGGCTAATTGGTGTAGGATGCCAAAGAACATACCCAGATATTCAGTAAATTCTTAACATAATTGTAAATAAACCTAGCTTAATACGTGGTTAAGGTTGTTTGTACGGTTTTCGTTATATCCACGTATAGCTTAGGTATACTTGAAATATTGTTAGTGATAACTACGCTATTATTAATAAAACAGGCTCTATAACATTTGACCGGCTTACTGTACTAGTTGTGAGAGATAGTTCCATAAAAGTGATAATTATTACGCACGTGCACGTTACGTAACCACGGGCGCAGTTTTCGACCACTAATCGTAAAAGTGCGATCGTTTTTTGGTTTTCGTACATTATAGCTTCCTTTTTACGTAATAAACAAGTGTATTTTCATATTAAGTTATATAAGTTTGGAATTTTCTTTTTTGGATAACTAAATTACTAATAAAAATTTTATTGCTAACCATAATTTGGTTAATAAATTTTTAAGTAATTGAATTAGGTAAATCTACAAAAACAATGCTACTTAGTGTGTTATTAGAAATACCTATTTAGGTAAATTACCAAGCTCTAATAAGAAGTTTTAGTAATGGTGAATATTACGGTATAAATATATTAAAACCCATTTACTTTCTACTTTTCTTTATTGATCTGTTTACAAGATTTATACAGGCCGTTAAACTAACTTTGTCGTCTCCCTTTTTTCCATCTAATTCAAGTTAAAACTATTAGCACCTATTAGCATGTGTCACGAATGAATAAGTTTATGCCATTTCCTGTAAACTGGTGTTTTCAAGTTTATCGACATATATTGCATAATCCCTGTTATGTAGGTTCCACAAACCCATTCAAGGGAAAATTCCATCATCCAGTGTCTTATGGTAACGAGGGACAGCCAAATGGTGAGCTTGGTGGTAAGCGTCACGTCTGTCCATAGCAGTTGTAGTGCCTTCTCATAGCTTTAAATCGCAAAGACCTGAGGGGCACTGCAACTGCACTCATCATCCTGAGACATAAATTTATAAATCCCATGTGCATGTAATTTCACAAACACCTTTGCCCTTCAAAACAGGAACGCCGTAATTCTTGGTTTACTACTTGACGGCAGAAATAGGTAAGATAGCAGTACTTCCCTGTAAAAACTTTTTCACAAGGAGCTCTTCTACTACTAAATTTTCTACTACTACTAATACGAAAAGCTACTACTAGCACAATGTTAATAATTATATTGTGTAAACCATCATGTGGATTTTTTTAATGTTAAATACATTTCAGTCTTTATTGGTACCACGAACGTTATAAGGCTAACTATTAAATAGAGAATTTCAATTAATCTAACCGTACCCATCGCACCGACGACGGTACAATACTCTTGTAGAATTTAATGAATTTTTATGTTGAAAATTGAACATTGGGTCGTTAATGTCGCTTTTATATTTTGTAATACTGACTGGATATTAGAAATTAATTAGATACGTGCTTATACTTTGTAGTGTGAAACCTTGGACTCCTTATCGTCTTCATCTCTGTCATTAGGCTTTCCTAAGAGTTTTAACTAAAATTTACTATCAACGCCTAAAATACCTAAATTTCTCTTTGAAAGCTATTTTTTTCACTTTGACAGTCACTCAAATTCAAATGGCTCGCCAAATTCGCATTCGCAATTTAGAATACAGAAATTTCAATTTGAAGTGAGATATCAAATAGAGTTCGTGCCACAGACCACAGTTCGTGGTTTCACACTACAACTTAACGTGTAAGCTCGGAGAATTAACGTAAACTCGAGAATAAGGTCGTTGTGCAGGTACAAAGTTTTTTTGTGTAAAATTTGTAAAGTATCATTTGTCCAGTAAGTATTCAATAATTATAAAACAAAAACATTTTATGCCTATCTTTTAATATTATAAATAAGGATGGCAAGGCACTCGCTAAGGTGTGTATTTTCTCCACCTAAATATGAGGTAAGGTAACTTACGCTTAAACTTACGCTCTATCTATATTTTATTACACAGTGTAATATAAAGGCACCTACGCCATGTAATATCTTCTGACCTTAAGAAGAATACATTTATGAACAATAAAAGTAGACAAAAGCTACACTATTACGAGTTAGTGTTATAGTATAAAGACAGATGTTTTTAGGGTTTCCGATAGTACAGAACGGGCACTAGATAAAGCTTAAAAGATTAATGGATACAGTTATGACACATCTGCAGACACCGCAAGTGGTTCTTGACATTAACTGGACACTTGATCAAGCTTACTGTGAGATATAATGGATAACGCTCCGCGTCCTGCATGTTTAACAAGATCTCGAAGACAAATTTATCGCTACGAATTCCGACATGTCACGTCACTATGAGCTCTACGCTTGCGAGCAAGAACATTTAAGAATAAAATCGTTGCGCATTCAAATGTCAAGTGCAGACAATTTCTCTAACTTCATGGTCACATTTTGTACACTTACGACTTAGCTTCGTACAGAAAAATGGGTATGTTTAAGGCGAAATATCTCTGTCACCCTCCCCACGCAGTAGACAGGATGTTTGTCGTGGTGTTTCTTTCACTATCTGAGTACAATAAAAATGTCTCGCGTCAGTGGTGAACTACGTATAAACAGCTTCATAATACAATTATATAAAATTTTTAGTGATTTTATAATTTAACCTAAATTTATAATCATAGATATAACGAATTTGTTGTATATAAATAGATGCTGTCTATTATTTTTTTTGCGTCAATATATGTGATTAAATAGTGTAAGCCTTACATACCTTACGTAAAAATTATGGTTATCACTCTTTTTGATTGACAAATTATTTTTTTTGCTGTCAAGCAGTAATGTGATCATTACTGCGTTCCGGTATTGAAGGGTCAGGGTGCTGGTGAACTTACAGGCACATGGGACTTGGCAACTTATGGCACAGGTGACAGGCGCAGTGTAAGTGCCCCTCAGACCTTTGCGATTTAAAGCTCTGAGTAGCACTGCAACTGTTATGAAGTGTTGTCTAACTTACCACACTACTTCTTCGTCATGTCACTTGATATTATAAAAAAAATCAAAAAGAAATATAACCATTATTTTTTATAAACGTCAAGAATGGTACGCAAATTTGTACGTCGAAAGTGAGCGGAGTTTTGTGTTTCGACCACGCATCTTAATGCTGTGTCCCTTTGTACCATTACCGGTTTAGTATTACCGCAATAAAAATAATAAAAAATTGAGTGATGGCATTAATTCTATCTAAGGGCACAATTCTTTTATTCTCGTGTTTTCTATATTTTATGTTTATTCTTTCAACTTACACTTTGGTTGTGGTGTGAAACCACGGACACTTCTATATTTATTCAGTAAGTATATGAATCTTTGGCTACGGTGGAGAAATCTTTCTGTTATCACACCTTTTGAGTTGCGCCATAGTCGGTAGAGTAAAAGCAAGATTTCTCGACGCGCACGTGTTTCGTTTATTTCCCTTCATGCTAAGACTACTGAATTTGAATGTAGAACGCAAAGTTGAAGTTTATCTTTGGCACTCACTGCTATTGCCACCAAAGACTTTGTAAGAATAAATTATACGTCTTTTACGAGCTGAAATAAACAGTTTGTAGAAAATTTTTATTTCGGTCTTAGAATACTAATGCCACAATAAAATACCCCAAAAATTAAAATAACGTCGAATAGAAATATTGAAAAATAAGGATATTTAAATTCTTTAATATTTATATTTAATTAATTCCTTTTAGAAGCGTGAATTCGTTTTAGTCCGTCAACGAAAAAAACGGGTTTAGAGAATTTGGGCACTTAAAAGTAATTGTTCCCGCAACGTCGAAATTGGGCGATTGGAAATAAGAATTAGTAAAAAGATTTTTGCGGTTGGCAATGTTGCGAAATCAGACAATTGACAGGCCAAGGCTTGTGGGCGATGTAAGAATCGTAATTGTGTCTCTTACAATCACCACGCTCTATACAAACATGGTTTAGTGGTTACCGCTAGATCGGTTTATGTGGGAGCGGGGATTAATGCAGTGGAGATCGTAAAGTTTTTACGCGATTGTTTACTAAATAATAAATACATGATTAATACTTCATGATGAAATTAACCTACGTCGCAGATCATATACAAAAATGTAATTCATGTTAAGAAGAATAGTATTTCTTTATGAAAAATAGTGACATACATAACATTAACATAAGATTCCGGTCTTCGATTTTCAAAATTTGCCATTCACGAGGTTTAGAACTAAAGCGAAACAAAAACTTCATACTAACGCTTTACATTATACAGCCTCTGCATACTTAGGTGACAAAGGTCCGTGGTGGACCCGTTTATGATATTGGAAATAATTATTGTAAACGATAAATGTGCACCATTGTATACTTAAGTTTGTACTTGTAAAGAGTAACTCCTAGAGTTTCTTGCTCATTCTTGTTAGGGAAATCTGCCTTACGAATGAACAGTACAGTTTAATCAATACGAGGATTTCAAGTGAAATTTGCTTACCTATGAAATATAGATTATTTCAGTTTGAATTTGCGTATTTCTCGAAATGTGGATTGTTGTAATTGTTGTAATGATACTGTTATTAACTTTATTTTTTTAATTTTATAATACTAAGTCACGCAACGAACAAGTCATGCTTCTGGTGGTAAGCTACACTCCACAATAGTTACAGTGCCACGCAGAGTTTTAAATCGCATAGGTCTGAGGGGCACTGCCACTGCGCCCATCACCCTGCGACGTAAGTTGACAAGTCCCAAGTGCCTGTAATTTCACCAGCACCCTTACCCTTCAAAATTGGAACACATGAATGATAACATTAGTGCTTGGCGGCAGAAATAAGTAAGGTGGCAGTACTTCCCTGGACGAATTCTTTCACAAGGAGCTCTACTGCTACTAATGGTGGTAGGCGACACGCCTATCCATAAAAGTTGCAGTGTTATTAAGAGTTTTAAATCGCAAAGATCTTACGGGCAGTGCCACTGTCCCGTCGCCCTGGGACATAAGTTGACAAGCCCCACATGCCTGTAATTTCACCAGCGTCTTTACCCTTCTAAACCGAAACGCAGTAATGCTCACTTGGCGGCAGAAATAAGTACTTCTCTGGACGAACTCTTTCACAAGGAGCTCTACTGGTAGAGCTCCATAGTCATTTGTACTTATATACATAGGTCTGTGTAAATGAATTTCAAAGGTACTATATTAATCCGTGTTACACTTTATATAAATGAACAAACGAATAGACCATAATCGATGTATAGACATAATTTACCTGCGAGTATTGCTCAATACTCGTAGGTAATGTCTATTCGAACACGATACGGTTATGTGAAATAGCAGTCAAAATTATCATTGTCCAAAATAGGCTTCATTGACAAGTGGCCAAACCGCAGTCCAAAGTTGAGTGGTGTTTACAGCTACCGTTAATGAGTACGTTATAATCAAATAAGTAATGTAAGTATAATCATATATAATCAGCAGGTGACTTACTTGCGGTCAGGTTTTTAAGTAACTTGATTTACTTTCTCCTAGTGATTTTGCCTTGATGTTGGTTTGATCAACATTAAAAAATATTATTAATTCGTGCAATCATAATCATTAAATGTTTGTTTCGGCAGTAAGTAATTTTATTTACAAAATGTTTCGTAAGCTTGCTTTGATATTTAGTCAATAAATATGTTACAATACGAATTTATTGCATCAATGCATTACGTCGACTCATGGTCTCTGTGAAATGGTAAAAAGACATTATATGTCATATAATATGAATTAGAACGATATTAAAGATAGTGTTTTTTTTTACATCCGATTCGTATTCCTTCCGAATCCGATACTATACGAATCTAGAAAACCTCACCTCCTATATACCGTAGTCTAGGCTCTACTCTATAAGTGGAAGTACTGGCTGAATGAATATAGATTTGTGTTTAGAATGTATAAAAAAAAAATAGGATAGAAAAAAGAAGAACATCTTGGCAATTCGGAACTAGATTAAAATTTTTTTTTTTATTCTTTATTTTATGGATATATTATCCTGTGTATGTGCATAGTTGTTGGTCATTCGTCCAGATGAACAGGAACTGTCTGCATTCAAGGGAAAATATATTTGTTTAAGTATTAGGACTCCTCCATATGATATATCGCCATATCATATTAGTGTTAGGAAATGTTGTTGTTAGGATAATTTGCGTGTTGTTTTAATTTGTTCAAAGAAAGTTAGGTAGAACGTGGATAGCTGCAGGACAAGGACTAAGGCAGCTGGGAAGTCAATATTGATGTTTCCCAGTGGACGTCATAAGGGTGCTCAAGCCTGTGTCGTCCTCGTAGCAGCGTGCACGATGAAGATAGTTTAGTGATGCATTTAGGAGGTTCTAGCAGTGATGTTTAAGGATTTGTTAGAAACATTCAGCCAATTTACGGTAGCTGAAATAAAGAGTTAGGATTTAGATAGGTTACCTAAATAGCTAGGATAGCGAACGAATAATTATAAAAATAGTTATATTTGGAATTGTTTGATTAGGATCTATAATAATAATAATAATAAGTTTATTTTCTCACCACAATATACAAAATACATTGGCATAATATCCAAAATAAAATATATAAAACAATAAATTATACTGTGGGAGACTGGTGCCTAAACTAGACGTATGATCTGTATTTCAGGTCACCAGGACTCCACCCCTTAGAAGATACTTGTTATTTTGAAATATGTACCAGTACATTGACAATTGAAGTAACTAACTTATCTATATATTAAGGTTTTACAAAGGAACATAAAAGAATATAAAAAAAAAAAAAAACTGTTTATGCAGTGTTAGTTTGGTTAGTATAGGAATTGTGTATTTATAAATTTGGGTGTGTGAGTGTGTGTGTATGTAATTATATGTGTGTAAATGTATATATATATATATATAGTGTATGTAAGCATGTGAATGTATGTGTGAGTGCGATAACGAGAGTATAGTGATAAGATTGGAAGAGTGACTGATGTGTTAGCGTGGCAAATAGTTATGGACAAGTTTTACCCCGTACAATAAAATGAAAACAAAAACAAAATAAACAAATAAATAATAATAATAATAATAATAATAATAACGCACACACTCAACATAGCCCCGCACTAGAGAAACCCTGTGTCGCGGGTGCCATGGTCACACACATAGACAACCACAAATTACACCCAAACTCACGAGAGAAATAACTGTAGGCCATACAAATATTTCTCCCGGCCCGGGAATCGAACCTGAGACCTCTGCGTGGCAGTCCGACATGGTAACCGTTCGGCCACAGAGGCAGTTAAAAATAAAAGCTAAGATAATACAAATATTAAATTAAATTAATTACATATGAACTGATTATATCGGGGCAGCAAGTAAATGTTCCGTGTCATCGTAGGTCAACTCCTGAAGCCAATTTCTTACTTTCATTTTGCACTTAATCTTAGTAAGATTGTAAATAGGAAGTGTCTTATTTAATTTATTTCTGGTCATGGTCTGTCCTTTTAGATAGGTTTTTGGCAGACTAAAGCCACAGCCTCCTCGATGGTTTGCTTGTTGGTAAGGTAGTAGCTTCCGAGCAGTGTGTGGCTAGCCTATAGTAAAGGCTAATCACTTATGTAAGTTGCCTATCATAGGTAGGGCACCAGCCAGGGATGTTCACCGCTTCAGTTGTGAGGCAGAGGGATGTAGTCTAGGCTCTACTCTATGAGTAGAAGTACTTGCTGAATGAATATAGATTTGTGTTTAGAATGTACTAAAAAAATAGGATAGAAAAAAGAAGAACATCTTGGCAATTCGAAACTAGAATCCAAATTGAATACGCGTTACAGTTATATTTATTGAGTTTTCTTATAAAAGTACCTCGACGCAAAGCTATCTGAGCTACGTTACGTCCTATGCAATAATATTCATTTTGAGGCATAATAGCTTATAATTTATAATTAAGAGCGACACATGGCGACTTTTAGCGGCTTGTTCAGTCGCCATGCAGTGGCGATACAATCGCTAATCGTCTACCTTTACACACATGCCCGACTTAAGCAACGATACAATCGCGATGCAATTGCGATGCAATCGCGATGCACGTTTTTAATGGTTTCACATAAGCGACTGCAGTTGCGCGTTTGCATCGATGCAACCGCTTATAAATCGCAAGTGTCGCGATGCAATTGCGCGTTTCACAAAGTCGCTGTGTGTAACCGCCTCTAAGAGCGTTTGCGCACTACGTCCGATTCGTAACAGGGGGGCTACTCTCAATCTCCGTCTGACGTCCGTCCGAAACAATTACTGTCAAATAAGTAATATTCGACAAAATTAAAAGACAAGTATCCAGTATGAAGCTTCATTCGCATCACGCGTCTTTTCATTTGGTCAAGTATTGCTTATTTGGCAGTAATTGTTTCGGACGAATGTCGAACGGAGATCGAGAGTAGACCCTCAGTTTCGAATCCGAGAAACGACGGTCCGAAATGTCACAGGGATCATTTTATTTCTATCTAATATCGCTTATACACCTGTACAAGCGAAATTCGTATTTTCTCGCATTCGAATCGGACTAAGTCCGCACAAGCGACATCCGAAGTGGGTCTGAGTTTTCTAGGTTTCTATAGTCTCAGTTTCGGAACGAATACGAATAAGATGCAGCGCGTTAAGAGTAGAACGTACAAAATAAACGTAAGATGTGCCTATGTTGTGACCCGAAATGAGGCTAAGTTGCTGTGTAGTATACTACACTTTGTACCGTTCTTATTGTGAGCGGCATAGATTTGAATTTAAATCTTAATGTTAAGCTTGACTTGTGCTTGACCCAGTACGAGTATATAGAGTACGAGTATGTAATGTAATGCACATATGGCTTTTATTAGCTTATTTTGCGCAAAATATTTCAAGTATTAGTCTACATACTTAGATATGTATATACTGTTTACGTAGTACTATTATTTATTCTGCGGCAATTGCAAAATATTACTTATTCTCTAATTTGTCTACGAATCACAAAAAAGGAGGTCGTAGTTCGGTCGGTAATACATTAAAACAATAATTCGTACATTGTTTGAAGTGCGGCTGGGATTCACAAAACAACTTACGTACTTCTATTACCTTTAGTAATTACGCACTTATACGTAAATAGTTTTAATAGTAGTGCCACAATAATAATAATAATTAATAAAACAACAAAATCAAACAACATCATATACGTTGCTCCGATCCCAAAATTAGTAACTAAAGCACTTGTATTATGGAAATGAGAAAGAACGATGGTACCTAGTACAAACACCCAGACCAGAGACAATATAGAAAAATTAGTTTTGTACATTGACCCGACCATGGAAACCGGTGTGCATGTCACTCGACCACCGAGGTCGCCATAATAATAATAATAACGTTTCGTAATAATAAAGTTTAATGCTTAGGTATTGCCATGTATGTCCTTAAAAATTTCAAAGCGTAGGTGTAGCCATTATCGCGATAATTTTACTACGGTTATTCACTATGGCATTAGGCCGGGTATTTTTGGCACATGAACAAGATATATCGCGTTCTTTAATGCGTGAAGTAACCACACTGACATTAATTAGTGAGCAGTATGAGAGCAACAGTTTTGCACGTGTTGCTCGGCGACGGTTCAAGTATGGAGTGGTCAAATAAAAGAGCACTCGAGTTTCTGAAGTTATTTCAAAGTGAACCATGTTTGTAATTTAATTTAGTTGCAGTAGAGCTCTTTGTGAAGCTCGGGCGCAGTGCAGTGCCCCTCAGATCTTGTGATTTAAATCTCTGAGTGGCACTGCAATTTTTGGGACAGGCGTGTCGCTTACTAATATGCACACGACTTGTTCGTCCTGTCACTTAGTATTATAAGAAAAGTAATATATTGGTTTTGCTTCGATCAATTGCAAAATATTTAGAGATTCACTCTGGGCATTTTGGAGGGAAAAGTGTCGTTTTTATTTTAACTTTCAATTATTTTGTGAAATCTAGTTTAAAGTGGAATAGGATAGTGCTATTGTACCTTAATCGAAGATTAAAATGCGAAATGATACGAATCTCGAACTAAAATACCCGTATCGGCCCGTTCTAAGGAATTCCGAGTCAATCCAAGCACGCCGCCTCAAATTGCCTATCCTCTTTGGGCGACCATATTTACAGAAACAATTAAACTTCATGTTTAGGCTGATGGCTTTGCCAAAGCCTTAATAAATTAAAAAAAAAATGCAAAATATTCATGTAATAATAATGAACAGTCATGAAATAACATAACGCAGCAGCTTCAACCTCCATCTTCGAATGATATTTTCAACGCATATATTAGCATTAGACCCTTTAGGGTAATATATTATATACTATATAGTTTATATACTATATATATTTAATGTATTTAAAATTATAGGATAATATAATATAATACAATTTATTATGTTACAACATTCTCATTTGTAAAGTTTTTGTATATAGAACGTTAACTTACAAAATTAAGTAACGCAACATCCAAGATTTCAGCTGCCAGTGATTAAATTGCGGTAGGAAAATTAAATTTAAAAGTTGTCGACATTTGGTGCCCGTTCACCGCACAACTAATAAAGCTTAGTCATATCACGTAGAAATTATGATAATATGAATTGGTTCCATAACCTTGTATTTTTTTGTCCACTCAATGACATGGTACGTTCTAGTTACGTATATTTCATGCAGAAATAAAGTAAGTGGAATTGTAGTTCGTGTCAAGATTATGGAGATAAATATAAATAAATATTAGACAGCGTGACATACGTTGCATGGTCTGATCTGAAAGTAAGTAACTAAAGCATTTGGGTTATGGAAATGGAAAACAACGGCGGTATCACAAACATCCAGACCCGAAACATATAGAAAAGTTAGTTTACTACATTGACCCGGTCGGGGATCAAACCTAGGACCTCAGACATGGCGACACCATGAAAGCCGATATTAGGCCACTCGACCGCGTAGATCGTCTAAATGTGTCTTAAAGAGTTCGTCCAGGGTAGTACTACATACCTTTCCTTATTTCTGCTGCCAAGCAGTAATGTCAGCGTGACTGTGTTCCGGTTTTGAAGGGTAAGTAAGAGCGCTGGTGAAATTACAGGCATACGGGACTTGTCAACTTATGTCTCAGGGTGACGGGCGCAGTGGCAGTGCCCCTCAGATCTTTGGGATTTAAAGCTCTGAGTGGCACTGCAACTGTTATGTCCAAGTGTGTAGCTTACCATCAGGCGGACGACTTGTTCATCCCGTCGCTTGATATTATATAAAAAAAACCAAATTTCTAGTGTTATAGAAATGACATACAATGTTTAAAAATATTATAACTGTATTTATATAAACGCTGATTTCCTAACTAGAGGGTTCGAAGGAAGTAACCACGTTTATCGACGATGCCACGCTCGGATGACGCGACTTCTTTCGAATATAGCGTTCATAAACTATTTATAATAAAATTAGTTCTGCGCCAAACCCAGTACTATATTTAAAGGAAAATTTTCGGGCTAACGATGATCGCAATTGAGAATATTATGTATAAACACACTGTGTTTCCATGATTATTAACTATAATAGTTTATATTATTAGTCACGCATATAAAGAATTTGATAATTTTGTGGTTTTTGCCCTCCATCTTCATGTGATTTTCCAAAGGAAGTGATGTTACGAAGGTAGAATACGATGGTATGATTATTTTTTTATTATTTCTTTTCACTGAAGTTTACCATTTGCTCTATTTTATTATTATTTTATAACAAATAGTTTGTTTTCTGTAAAGTGAGTTTGCAAAATGTTTGAGAAGCACTAAAAATAAAACATTCCCGTATAACATAAATTTAACTAAGTTTTAAGCTCATTCATTTACATTGTAGTGTGTGCGTTCATGTAGTATGCGTGAGAGTCATTAATAAAGTGTGTGACTGAAACCTACGTCAGACCCTTGTATGTATATTCCACCGATGAACACGAGTTTCTTCTAATAAAGGGTAGTGCACAGTATTTTAATATTAAATTTGGAGTTAGTATGTATAGGTATTGTTAGTTAAAGTTAGACAGGTAGATCCTCAGTTATTTCAGTTATTATTATCATTTATTATAAGCCTTATGTGTTGCACTGCTGGACATAGGCCTATCGCACGTTTTTCTATTGGTCTCGGTTTTGGGTTGCATCTGGTCGGTCCTATAAACAGGAGCTGAATCTTGGTACCGCCATCGACGGACAAGTTATTTCTTGTTATTCGAAAAAATATTATTAGTCACTAAATCTTATCAAGTTTTAATTTAGACCTTATTTAATACAACTCTTGATGTGTTTATTATTAAAATTTCAGATATTTTTATTTGATTACTTTCTTACTTTTTATGGCAAAGCCTCTAAATTAAGCCTACAATCTTGATTGAAGTATTTTTATTTCAATATTTTTGGTTACATTACCTTGAAAGACAAATAATCCCATAAAATTTTCCAAAAAGCGTTTTCTGTAAAATTTGGCCCGGGTCACAACTCTTTTGTCGTAAAGAGCTGTGGAGAAGACTTATCAATGGTCAAAAAAAAAAAAAAAATAGAAGTATTTTACATTTTTGACATTCACGGAATCAATGATAAAGTAAACAAATTTTATAGGTCGATATTTCATAAAATTAATTCTGTTAAGTGGTTACAAACAAAAGAGAGATGTTTGAGTAGCTATTAATTTGAATTTGTTTAATTGGAGTCAGTAAAGCTCTTATTATTTTGTAAATAATTAATAGGTATTGAGAACTAGTTAGATCTTTGGATATTTCATAATAACGTTTTCATAAGAAAACGAAATAGTATAAATAGAGGATAAGGAATATAGAAACCAAGCCAGTTTATGGAGGTGAATAGCCGCTCGGGGCACTTTGGGGCTTTCAATAAGTATATTATTTCAATGACTCCGCCTTTTATTGCCTTTTTCGAAATTTACCAGACTCAGATAAGAAAAGAAAAAAATTGATAATAATATGGATATATTATTAATTTTTTTTGATCGATTATTGCATTATACTATGTATAATGCAATAATCGATCGTTTATGATTTATAACGAAAACATGTAATGGTTATTTCACAGTTTATACTTACATGGAACTGTGCATAAAGTTCCATTTTATAACATAAGTATTGTTATATAAATACTGTTAATGTAAAATGTTAAGCAAAAATTCAATGTATAAATATAATGTATAATATATTGTAATATGACTAACCTTTGTTGTCTACGATATTTGAATATATAATAATGATAATAATAGCCTATATATAATCCCATTGCTGGATATAGGCCTCCTCTCACAATGGGAGGGTTTGGGCTGTAATTCCACGCATCATTAACAGTCTATACAAACTGAAATGGCTTTGGTTGATTCCGCATAACAGTCAAAGTGTTGAATCAATCATCTTGGAAAAAATATACAGGTAGTAAAATTGGGGATATACGGTATGAAAACACAAACTCATACCTCGAAATTTTACAAGAAAACCGTTGTATTCAGTAGGTACTTTACATACACGAATGTTTTTTTATATATAAACTGAACTGAATAGAACACGTGTAACTATACGATATACGTTTTTGAAATGGCTTTAATTTCGATTGTAAAAAAATAAATACTGAAATAAATCGATTGTCCCTGCCGCTCGACCCAAGCAACATAAATCGTATTAGTATGGGAAAAATTTGAATTCAGGCAGGTAGTATCGACTCTTAAATGCTTTGCAGATGTGTGCAGGTTTCTTCACGGTTTTTTCTTTTATCGAGAAGCTTGTGGTTAATTTCAAATTAAATTATGCAGATATATTCCGAAAATTTCAGATGTGCAAGTGAGAAGCGGGGGTCAACCAATGAGCTACCGCGGTTATGGATATACAGATACAAGCTTGTCAATTTGACATAGCTCTAAATTCTCGTTCTGTTAGCTATGCCTTAATTCCTTATCGTGTTGATTAAAGGACTTTACCTCTGCGAGGAAGCCTTTAGAGCCTTTTAAAGGGATTACTGGTGACATCACTAAGAGGTCTGGATTAAAAGGTTTTGGAATGACATTCGTCGAAGTTGCAAAAAGTGGATGCCTCAGTGGTCGAACGGTTACCAAACCAGCATGGTTTGCCACTCAGAGGTCCAGGGTTCGATTCCCGGTCCGGGAAAAGCATTTGTATGGCATACATTTTTTTGGCTCTGAGTTTGGGTGTTTTTTCTTAATTGGTAGGTGTAATTTGAGGTTGTCTACGCGTGTGCCTCTGGCACCCTTATACATACATATATGTAATACAGGGTTTCCCTTACAGAACAATAAAATACAGTAGAAGTGGTTAGTTAGTGTCCGACATGTGCCAACATTAGGTCTCTTTAGACCGACGGGAGCTCAATCCGCCATTTTTTTTTTGTATGGTATGGTTGTGTCATTCCTTCGTGGAAATTCTCTAAAATCCTAGAAAAATGCCAATGCAAATGCTATTTCGGAGTGCAAAAAAGACAGCCGCACCAAAAATTTTACCTGTAGTAGTATTTCAAATCATCGGTAAGTGTTATTTTAATAAATTTAATATTTTCTGTTTATCGAAATATTTTTTTTGTTTCAAGAAACGAAAGTAATGTCTGTGTCCCTGCAACATGGTCGCTTCTTTTTTGGAGAACTAAATAAATAACTCCAATTCGTCGTCGTTCAACAATTAACCACAAGATGGCAGTACATTGATTTTTACATTTGAAGCTACGACCAATCATTATCAAGATTTCGTATTGTTTCAAATTAAGGATGTGCGAGTTTTGGCGACATCGGTTCTGATAGTAATCGAGCTTAAGGCACTTTTTGTCTTCCGTAGTTTCCCTATCTGCGCGGCTATGAATGTATGCGTGTGCGTAAAAGGAACTCGTTGTAAGCCAATACAAAATTCGTTAATATATAAAGTCGCAACATAATCAGAAACAAAGTTACATGTATTATACAATACATATCACCTCTACTATCAAAGTTATAGTGTACGAAATCGAATAATTTTTGGAAGTTTATTATATTTAGTAGTAAAAAACTGCATCATGAAATAATAGATAAAAAAAAATTAAACGAATATTTCGAACTGCGAGTATCGTCTAACTGAGCTGAGATTTAACCGAGTTTCTAATTGCATTTTCTTTAACAACAGAAAACTCCATGTGGCTTATGCTGCCCTCGTAAGGAAAAAAGCATACTTTATACAGCAGTTGTGCCATTTTTCGTTCTGAGGGCAGTATGTGTGCCTTAATACAATCATGTTTAAAACGAAGATTTTTCCCTTGGTGGCGTTTTATCAAGGTCTTAAACACGTATTCAATTTACATGCAAAATAGCTTTATGGTCGCAGCATTGAAAGCGTATGTGTCCTTTTACAGTCTACTTTAAACGTTATTGTGAATTTTATATTTATTTTATTAAATACCTTTTTATTACAATATTCATATATTTTTAACCGATTTCAGAAAAAGGAGGAGATTCTCAAATCGACTGTATTTTTTGTACGTTTTTCCCCACGGCTTTTGTGAACCAATTTTGATGATTTTTTTTTGTGGTGTGTGGTCTAATTTAAATTTGTAGAAAACATTCCACCTCTAGGAAACTAGGGGATGAATCCCGTTTCGCGTACTTTCCGTGAACCGATTTCAATAAAATTTGGCAAATAGACTTAATTCCATGAACTTTTGAGGTCGGTTTTTTTAGTACTATGTACAGTTTTTGTGAATTTTTTAAGTGAAATGTGCCAGACACCAATTGCCTGGTCTCAAATTAGGGAATTATTGTACTATGAGTACCAGAGCAACCGAATTCACTCTGGGGAACTTCCAAGAACACCCAGGCCAGAATCAATTTAGAAAAGTTCATTTCCCAAATTGGGTCGACTGAGAATCGAACTTTATTTATCGTCTGACGACTGTCGCTTTTAGCCTGTTCCTATATCACGACTGTCTGTCGTGAATGTGTCGTGGACGTTATTTTTCGTTGAACGACTGTCGTGTCTAGCTATTCCCACTGGATCGTGATGACAATTTATCGGTTCATGGCAGCCGTCTTGTTGTTTGCACGATAGAATCGTTTGTTGCACAGTAGAGTAGAGAGCAGAACAAGCGCAGACAACGATAAATAAAACGTGATGACAATAGTTGCTGCAATTATTATCGTGACGTTTTATTTACCATCTGACGTCTGTTGTTCTAGCTCTTCCCATTGTTTTGATAGTCTGTTGTAGTAACGGCAAAGAAGTCGTGAACGATAGTTAATCGTATTGTACTGTATGTGCACAGCTTCATTTAAATATACAAGCCAAGACACTTTAAACTGAACGACTAACTATCGTCACGACATAATGGGATAGCGCCCGTAGGTCACCAAGGTTGCCGTCATATGCAGAAATTAGACCACTAGTTTTCTATTTTAATGGTACAGAGATAACCGTGACTATGCTCGAATGAATTGCGTCCGTGGCTGAACGGTTACCGTGTTGGTTTGCCATGCAGAGGTCGCGGGTTCGATTCCTGGGGCGGGACAAATATTTGATTGACTTGCTAAAATATTTGTTTGTCTCGTGAGTTTGGGTGCACAGGGTTTCTCTAGTGTGTGTGTCACAGTAAAGAAACCCTGTGTTATACATAAAAAAAAATTAGTGGTAAGCGACACGCCCATTCCTAACAGTTGTAGTACCACTCAGAGATTTTAATCGTAAAGAGTTTTGTGGCACTGCCACTGCGCCCGTCATCCTGAGAAATAAATTGCCAAGTCCCATGTGTCAGGAATTTCACCAGCACCCTTATCTCTCCAAACCGGAACGTAGTAATGCTCACATTACTGCTTGGCGCCAGAAATAGGTAAGGTGGCAGTACTTCCCTGGACGACCTCTTTCACAAGGAGCTCTACTAATATATAATAAATAAAAATAAATATAAATCAATTATGTACATTAATGCCTTGTTTTTAAATTTTTTATTATTGAGTGCCAGGCGTGTTTTCAAATAGATTTCTTTATAGAATTTACACGTGGGAAAAACAGAATTCGAACATCAGTTTATAACAAGTGACAAAGTGAAAACGTCATCGCAAGGATCAGCACGGACAATCGTAAAAATACAGCTGCGATAGGCGTATAAAGCCACTTATTAATACTTAGGATCAATGCGTTGGAACAGAAGCAATACGTCTGGCTGTTTTGAGACACTCAACATGAAATAGTCTCAACGGGCTCTTGAATACAAAGCGTAATTAAAAACTTTATATATATATATATATATATATATATATATATATATATACCCGCCACAGAGGCAGTTTAAACTCAGATTTATCACAACCATCAAGACAGCCCACACACAACATACACACACAACACTTATATATATATATATATAAATTATACATGTGAAAGGTGTTCCTATGTTGTTTGTGGGCTGTCTTGATGGTTGTGATAAATCTGAGTTTAAACTGCCTCTGTGGCCGAACGGTTACCATGTTGGACTGCCACGCAGAGGTCCCAGGTTCAATTCCCGGGCAGAGAGGAATATCTGTATGGCCATTTGCCTACATTTATTTTTCTCATGAGTTTGGGTGTAATTAGTGATTGTCTATGTGTGTGACACCATCCATGACACCCGCGATACAGGGTCTTTCTAGTGCGGTGCTTTAAAAAAAGTAAAATGTGAAAATATCTTATAAACTTGTACCTAATTAAAGGAACGGATAGAATGAAGTGAGTTGCGTTGACACCATAAATTAAAAAAAAAAATTATGGTACTAAGTGACGGGACAAACAAGTGCTGCGCCTGGTGGTGAGCGATACGCCCGCCTATAACAGTTGCAGTGCGACTCAGAATTTTAAACACAAAAATCTGAGGAGCACTGTCACAGCGCCTGTCAAATTGAGACATACGTTGGCAAGTCCCATATGCCTGTAATTTCACCAGTAATAGTAATATAGAACTATTACTCGTGTTCTTGTTTACAAATGCTAGAGTTTTATGTTTGGGATATAGGGACATAAAGTTGATTATAAACATAAGGTACGCTGGGGTAAAAGAAACACAGGGAGAAAAGGGACTTGAAGTCGTGACTCATAATCTGAAGAGGTTAGCATTATAGTCTCTCGGTCGATAAAACAGACAAACAAGTTAGTTTAAATGGTTTTAAAGAGATGTCGCTACGATGCTCCAAATCCAAACGGTGAAAAAAAAAATTGACAGTTGTGAAATCTAGTGAACACGAGGTATAAATTGCATTTATAAGATATACGATGACCCCATCTTTTGGGGGAAGAGAAAGGTAGCACAATTATCACCTTTCCCGCAAATACATAATTAAGCATTTAATTTAGCGTAATGATTGTTAAAACATTTAAATCTGATAAACAAACGCAAGTTTATTCTTTCTCAAGCTCAAAACATTTGACTCAAAGTGACGTATGCTCCTCTTATCCCACCGGACAATACTTTGTATTATAATATAATTAACATTTCAACCCAAAAACTTTATTAAAAAGATTACTTTAAAATCAAAATCCTTTAACGTGATATCTTTACAAACAAAATGCTTGCACATTGGCTACTTACGAGAAATATGCAATTTTCTGAATTGTCTAGATAACATTTAATTCGAATGATTTAATATTTTCATCATAAACCTACTCTGCGCCTCTGGCGGCCACTATAAAAAACAGCAAGCTGTAAACTTTACGACAACAGCTGCAAGACGTGTAACATGGGTAGTATGTAAATCGAATAATCTCAGTACAGACCACTAAAAAGCCGACCTCAAATGTCATTTATCCCCTAGTTTGCCACGCTTAGAGGTGGAATATATTCTTCAAAACTTAAATGGGACCACTAATGAGGTACCCACTTTCCAACAAAAAAAGAATTATCAAAAAAAGAACATACAGTCGAATTGAGAATATTTTATTTTGAGGTCAGTTAAAAAATGTCACTCATCCGCCTGCAAAAACTTATACATACTTAACTTTAAGTAAACTAAATAGAAATTTACGACTTTAACCTCGGCGGACAGACATTTATCTTAAAAGAACGCGCCTACAAAGTTGTACCTGTCAGCTTCAACCTTCCTAACAACTTTATTATATTATATATATATACGTATACGAAAAACTACCAAATATTTATGAATTCAGCATGAAAGTATATAATAATTCTTCCTCGTTTCTAATCTACCGCTGACAGTTGGAATTACTCGGTTTGCTGAAATTAACTGCGGCTTAATCTTATTAGCTCCATTTTTGTTTGAGCGGCTGAGAACGGCTGCCGTTCTTGTTGGGATCTAGACATTTTGGATTGAACAAAAAAGTAAAGTGCGTAAAGAAACGTAAAAAATAATTATTTCTGTTGTTTATTTACTTACTTAGCATGTTTTTTTTTAATTTACTTCAAGAAGGTAGATGTTTCGAGAGCGAACGAAGACGATTGAGAGATGAAAATATATACTTCTACCGAAGATTGTGATTTTGACGAACAACCACGTAAATGATGACTGATGTGAATATCAGCACCACAATTTTCAAGTCTAATGTTAATTTAGTAGTTGTAATAGAAACAACTTCGACACGAAGCGTCTTTTGGAACCTACTAATTGTGAGTCTGACATAGAACAATTAATAATACATAATAATTTAGTAGCAGTAGAGCTCCTTGTGAAAGAGTTCGTTCAGGGAAATATTGCCACTTTACCTATTTTTGCAGCCAAGCGGTAATATAAACATTATTGCGTTCCGATTTTGTAGGGTGAGGTATGCTGGTGAAATTACTGGCACATGGGACTTGTCAACTTATGTCTCAGGGTGGCGGGCGTAATTACAGTGCCCATCAGGTCTTTGCGATTTAAACCTCTGAGTGGCACTGCTAGGAGCGGGCGTGTCTTTTACCACCAGGCGCACGACTTGTTCATTCCGTCACCTGATATTATAAAAAAAATGTGCAACTTTCGTCACATGTTTTCCTACACCGAAAAGGTCATGGTAGATTTCGCACATAAACACCGAAAAATTTAGAGGTGCAATCCCAGATTAGAACCCACGACTCTCAGCTTGACAGGCGATAAGTCATTACGCAACCACGGCTTCACAGTACGATTATCCAAACATAATAAAATGTTCTAGTCAAGCAGTATTTTCTATTCACGGAGTCTATAGTTCTTTAAAATGATCAAATAACTACATTTATTGACTGACTGAGTACAATTTTTGCAAATCATGTTGTCTTCAGAACTGAATTGACAAAAATGGAACCTAATTCAAATTAGCTGTTGGCGGAAGTATTACCCAACTGATTAGACACAGTATTGTGACATATTGTAGTAAATGTAACACTTTTTTATATACAGCGGTAGATTTGAACACAAAGTCAGTATTGAAGGTATACAGTTAGTACTTCTACTGAAGTGTACAGAATTATTATAAATAAAAAAGTTTTGTTCAAAATATAACTGTTGACGGAAGGTTACTATTGTATTTAAGAAAAAATAAGATATATGAATAAGGGTCAATTACTCAATAGAAAAGATTTGCACGTTTTTTGTTTTTGTATATTGCACATGAAACTACGTACTGTCGTAACTCAAAATTGTGGTATTGAGAAAACACGATTTGAAAGTTTAAAAAAAATACTGAATGGATCTCATTGATATTAACAATTATAATAATATTAAATAACTATTATAAGTTATTCTCGATATAATATAAATTTATGGTTTCAACCAATACATTTATATTCTCGTTCATAAATGGATATCCAAATATTATGTATAAATAAGTTTAATCATTTTATTTATTTTCAAATTGTGTTTTATCAATTGCACCAAATTTTTCGTTACGACAGTAGTTGGTTTCAAGTGCTTGTATAAACAAATGAAATAGTAGCCGAATAAAAGAACGTCGATGAGAATCCAAGTTTCTGTTCACTTGAATTGATTTTGTTACAAATTAAGTAATTAGTGACTAAAATTTTATTGTAATTGGCGGTAGGCTTGGAGATAGAGAAGTTTCAATCAATCATTAAATTTATAATGTACAGCCAGTAGCCTTCACAATTTCTTACAAAACAAACATTATCCGGGATCAGTTTTCGTTAAATTAAAGTTTTCTTGAAGTTTGAATGGTTTCTTCTTTAACGTCTTTATTTTTTAGTTCGGTTCGTTCTATCGATTGGAACGTGTCTATACTTTAATTTAGTAGTACCTCTCTGGACGAAATCTTTCACAAGGAGCTGTACTGCTATTATCTTGGTAATTGGGTCACATTTACTCACTTTTGGTGAAGAGAGAAATGTAGTTTTTACTATCTTCACCTTTTTGAATATAATACCTGTCATACAATTATGTACGTCTACGTATGCAATTACAACGTGAAGGGGAAATTTCGTTTCGTTTAATGTATTTCAAGCGATTATGAAGGGTCACATTGCCACCGAAACAATAAATATTTTGCAAACCAAATTTCCCGATCGCATAATTTCACGAAATTCAGCCATGAAGCGGCCAGCTCGATCATGTGATTTAACACCGCTTGATTATTTTTTAAGGGGTTATGTTAAAGACAGAGCCAATCGCATTGATTGCAACCTTAAAACTCAAAATTCGTGAAGTGATTAACGAAATAGACCCAACATTTTGTCAAAAAGTGATTATTAACTTTGATGAAAGAATCGACATCTGTAACTGTGGTCGTGGTGGACATTTATCAGATATCATTTTTCATTCATAATTGTCAAACCTTACTTTTTTAATACAATAAAAATTTGAATCATTTTGTCATCTAAATTTATTGTTTTATTTTGATTTACAAAACAAAGTTCTCGCCGAATAACCCTTTATTTTGTCTCATTTAGACAATGCATATTATATATTTATAATTGCATTGAAATGTACACGATTAGAATTGTGATTTTATCATAATTATGTAACCACTTTTAAAACATTGCATCGTTTTCAAAAATGTTTATACACAATATAGTTGCAATATAACGTAAATATACCAGCGCCAATTGTAAACTTTTTTATGTGTACATATTTTGCTAGTTCGTAATATTTGCCCTGGGATAAAAGATTACATTTATATTTATAAAAGATTATTTTTAATTATTATTTATTTATTTTATCATATAGGGTACAAATAGCTTATATTGCAACATGGTTATTTCTTCTTACAATATCATCATCTGATTCTTCTTCCGTTAACATATTTAATAATAAAAATGTGCGGGACATAGAACTTTAGCCGTGTGTTTATGGCTTGACGAATTGAACAGCACTGTGTCTTCACTATCCATAACGCTAGCGCAAGATTTGGTGGAAACAGATCGGCGAGATTTCAATTCTCGCCTCACTTCGTCTCGTCTCGCCTCGCCGATGGAAAAGCACTTTAAGTCATCTTCACAACACAATTTTGGTTCAGTTCATGAATTTTTAAATTTAAGTTAGACTTACCTTTGCCAACAATTCACTTGATGGATAGTGAAGATGTGAACGAAAAATAACAAAATTGTAGGAAATTAATTTAAAGGAAAATAAAGACGATTCAGAAAACAGTGAATTAATTAGCAGTTTTTAAAAGTAACCTTGATGTTTTGTCAATTTTTTATACGAATAACAACAATATAAACAAATAAAGGACTTATCAGCGTTTTGTAGGATGTCTTGGAAATTTCCAATAATTACTTGCAAGAAACGAACGGTAGAAATGTAAACAACATTTTATTACGGTCGCTAATAATTCAGTTCTTCTCTGGTATTTATTTATGGTGTCATAAAGCCTTTTAAACATATTTAACGACTTACGGGGCTGTTATATTTATAATGACCAATGATCACGAAGTTAATTAGGTCAAATGGGAACATTTGACCTATTAGTATTACATTTTTCGTAATGGAATATTTCGTTTAAAAAATTGTCCCTTAGGCGTGTCACATTTTTGCATTTAAGACAAAACAAAACAACATTTAACGTTGTTAAAATTACAAGGTAATGTACTGCTTTATAATTATGTATTCATTTACTTACTTATTAGCAGTATTTCATCAGAAGGAGTATTTGTGAAAGTTCGTCCAGGGAAGTTCTGCCAAATTACCTGTTTCTGCCGCCAAGCAATAACTTGATCTCATTGCGTTCCGGTTTTGAAGAGTAATGGGGCTGGTGAAATTACAAGTACATGAGACTTGTCAACTTAGGTCTCAGGGTGACGGCGCAGTGGCAGTGTCCCTCGGATCTTTGTCGCTTATCACCAGGCACACGACTTGTTCGTCCGGTAATGTGGTATCATAGAAAAATAATTTGTATAAACATACACACGTCTGTATTTCGGTAGGGTAGACAAAAACCAGTAGTCTTCACGCACTAGATAAAGATGCAATGTTAGACTAAAATGTTAATGGCTTTCGGTTGTTAAAACTAATTGATAAATTAAGTATAAAAAAATTATCATGATGAAAAGTGATTCGAAACCAAATGTATCTTGACAACCCTTTGTAGACTATTGCTTACTAATGCTTTTTGTGGCTTTGTTTAATGAGATAAAAAACAAGGCGTGAATTCTATTCAATCAATTAAACAGGATTCAATTAAAACCCTTTCCTAACGAACCAGAGACAGATGAGGAGTCGCCAAATGTATCCCGATGTTGTATCTCTGGGATTAATTTGATGTAGGTCTGGGTTTGTTTCTGATTGGTTGTACATCACAGACAATGACTTGCCAGTAATATACATACGTAGTACGGACTATGTTGTTCAATAACACAGTTGAGGAAATTGAAAAGTATGTTTCATGGTTTCTAGGAGGTTCACTTAACTACGGCGTTCAGAATTATATATAAATCAAACAACTACAAATTCGAATGTGACTTGCGATTACAACCAGCAGCTAGTAGCAGTAAAGCACCTTGTGAAAGAGTTCGTCCAGGGAAATATGTAACCTTACCTATTTCTGCCGCCAAGCAGTAATGTGAACATTACTTCGTTCCGGTTTCCGGTAAGCGTGCTGGTGAAATTACAGTCACATGGGACAAACTAAGTAAGTTGAAAGCTTATGTCTCCGGGTGACGGGCGGGGTAGATCTTTGCCATGCAAAGCTCGGAACGGCACTGCAACTGTTATGGACAGGCGTGTAGGGACACGCTAAGATAAGATAAGGGTATCTCACCAGGGCGCACAACGTGTTTGTCCTTTGTATTATATAAAAGAATCCAGTCGCTGAAACATGATGGAACACTTTTATAAATAAATAAAATCGCTGTTGTTAAATTCATATTGTAAAACTGCCATGATTTGAAAAAGGAGGAGGAGGAGGTGCACTGATTTTCATAGATTTTTGCCTTTAGACTGTCATAGTAATAATAATGATTCATTTTCTCCACAAATATAATAAACTCCACAAATATGTCAAGGACAAGCATGTCGCTTACCATTAGACTGATACTAAGCGACGGAACGACGAAGTCGTGCGCCTGCTGTTAAGCGACACGCACGTTTATCCATAGTAGTTGCAGTGTCATTCAAAGACCTAAATCGCAAAGATCTGAGGAACACTGTCTCTGTGTCTGTCACCCTGTGACATAAGTTGATAAGTCCCGTGTACCTGTAATTTCACCAGAACCCTTACCCTTCAAAACCGGAACGCAGTAATCCTCAAATTACTGCTTGGCGGCACAAATAGGTAAGGTGACAATTCTTTTCTGGACGAATTCTTACACAAGGAGCTCTAACGCTACTATACTTAGTTTTCCAACATTTTGCTTG
This sequence comes from Hyposmocoma kahamanoa, assembly GCF_003589595.1. Lineage (NCBI taxonomy): Eukaryota > Metazoa > Arthropoda > Insecta > Lepidoptera > Cosmopterigidae > Hyposmocoma > Hyposmocoma kahamanoa. Next base: position 4,571,455 of record NW_020653780.1, read on the forward strand.
TTACTGTACGATAAATGTTCTCGTTATCAATTTCATTGACTAAAATGTTGTGATTTAGTGTTTCAATTAACATTATATTTTACAAAATACTATTTAACAGAAAATAACTGAGGCAGAATGAAAATGAGTATAAAATATACAAGATTCGTAATTAACTTGTGAAAGTGTCTGTTATCAAATTTATATTTGTCGAAGCATGACAACCGTGAATAATTTATATTAATTGTATAAATAATAATTTCATTAAAAAATATATTAATTATATTATATAAATTATTTGCATTTGAATTCGTGTTTAGTCAATAAGATGTTTGTGATGGATTAACAGGTGAATCTACAGTTGGTACTATTGGCACTATCTATTAATATATTGCTAAATTCGCGATTTGTCTTGCTACAGCCAATTTGGACAATTTATCAATTTATACAATAATTAGTTACCGATTTGCTTTAAAGAAGTAGAATCGATAAAATGGCAACCCGAGTAGCAGTGATAAAGGGCATTCGAATGTTTGGCTAGAGAGAGGAGCAGTGGTGTCAGTGACGAAACCTTTGGAAGTAAGTGTATTTATAATAAATATTTGTACCCGCGTCAAAGAACATATAGCTGATGTCAAACACCGTCGCGTAAAAAAGTCTGCAGTCTGCGAGCATGTCCTAGAGTGAATTCTGGTGGTCTGGTACCTACGCATAGTATAAAGAATTCCCTAGTGTGATACCAGGTAAATATAGCGGTTGTCTGGCACATTATTGTTATTATTTATAGTCAGTATGTGTGATATACCTGTTGTACTGTTTTTTAAGCCTAAGAGACCCCCACAATAGCGTCTTTCGAGCGTCAGCGTCTTGCCAACGTACGCACAACGTCGACACGACCCGACGTTGTGCGTACGACGACGACGACGTGGCTCCAGTGAGCGACTGCTGGGGGTCCACTCTCGTCCTTTTGATTTTGTCGAGTATTACTTATTTGACAGTAATTGTTTCGGGCGGATATCGGACGGAGACCTCTATTCCACTAAGTTCAACTATAAGTTCAATCAGTTGAACTAATCGGACACGAATATTCCAATTAGTACCTACAACTTTTCAAAAAGTTAAACTAATTGGACGAAATTCATCCTGTTGTTCAACTTTCCAATTATTTAAATAATAGCTCAACGTATAGCTGTTAATATTCCTTATTGTCTTTATGTGTAGTAGGAGAACCAGGACATTAGGAGCACGAAGACATTAGTCTTCGTGCTACTATCAGTAAGAGCACGAGGATGGAGCGAACATGTAAATTAAACTACATAATTAACTCGACTAAAATTGAACTCAGTGGAGTAGACCCTCTAAATAGCCGAACGTTGGGCATACTCCGCACACGCTGGCGTGGCGTCGTCGCCGCCACGAAGACGTCGCGTCGACGCTCTGTATGCGTTGGCAAGACGCTAACGCTTGGAAGACGTTAGTGTGGGGGGTCTCTAAGCTTCGTAATCTTCTTCTTATTGAGTCATGTTTCTTTTATTTTAGGACTATATTGACTTTGAACAGTATGTCGCCACCTGGACTGCGTTATCCATGGCCGCGTAGATATCTTCTTTCGTACATGTATAAGGGGCAGAGAAGCAAGTGCTGAATGGACTACGCATCTAAACCTCGTTACACTTCTTCGTCTCTGTAGCGACCTACCTAAGTCGATTCAAGGACTTCCACATGGTCCATCACAGATCGTAACCTGTTGTTAGTGATTCTTGTGGGATGATGAAACCAGGTGATGGGGGGTTTTTCTGTTTCCACAATGTATACCTAGGGATAGTTGTATGGTCACTCATAGCCTTTGTGGTGAGTTGCAACGGTTACGGCTTTTGAGGCGAGCCCGAGGAATTTGGTGGCCATATAGAGGTTGTCGACTGTCACTCTCTTGTTTATGCTTGTCCGTGGAATATGTTACGTCCCGACACACGTATGGTGGTGCAATATATGCAAGAGGGTGTACCATATACTATATTGAGGCGAGTTGGTGTGAATTCATGATCACTGGGTTCGAGTCATTCATTATAGTTTTACGGAAATACGAGTATAATTTCATCAAAAATCTCTTTAATCCGGTAAATCGCAACCGATAAATTTTAATTAACCTTATTTCTAAACTGTTGACGAAACCTTTATTTGTTTAATTAATTACAGTTACGATGTTTTGATACTGCCATGTACAAATTGCCGAAAAAAAACATCTGATAATTCAAATATAAAATATCGTTGAGTAACTAAAATCGAATATTTAAAGTAAAACGTTACGGTAAACTGCCAATATAATTGTAATAATAAAATGATGAGCGACAAAATTGTAATGTCAATAACATTTATGTTAGAATTAAATGGAGTGATATGCATTTTTAAATAGAAAACCACAGTGAGGCTCAGACATATTAACTACAATAACGGATAGCTCATGTATTTAAGTCGAATTTTTGCTCGATTCGTCTTTGATTCGATTTTGCTTAGTAACCGTCGAGTCACCGCCGCGAAATTTCATGATTGAGGTGACCACGAATTGTTACGAAATATGTCGAGCAAAAATTATCCGTAATTTTAGTTAACATGACATACATTCATCAATTTCCATAAAATTTGAAAGATGTTAACGTTGTTTTGGCATCAAAACATAATACATACTTTGTATATCTACTTTATCTTATCTATTTCGCAAAACGGGGGCCCTTCGACGCCTCAAGTTGACTTTACGCCATACCATTTATGTACTTACATTTTAGTGTCATACTTCAGCAAACGGTCCTTGATGGCCCAGAAAGTAAAGCCTTTTTACCTTTAGACATTAAGAGATTTTTTTCATCAACATCAATATATTGTCACGTTCCACTGCTGGGCGCGGGTCTCCTCTTAGGCGAGGGTTTCGCCACGCTGGCCCAATGCGGGTTGGGAACTTCACACGTTTTACGAGGGACTTTGTGAACTTTCTTCGGTGTGTAGGTTTCATAACGATGTTTTCCTTCATCGAAATGTTAAATTTTGCACTTAAATTCCAAAAAACTCAGAAGTGCGAGTCTGGATTCGAATTCACGGACTCTGCTTGAAAGGCGATAGGTCAGATCATTCATTATCACGGCTGTATTTTTTTTTAATTATTTTCGGTAACCAGTATATTTCTTCTTCTACAGGATTATCTTATCACCTATCTCATGATTTCCCAAAGTGGTCCTTACCGACTCATAGTGGGCGCTAAAGAGTCCTAGGGGGTGATAGGGGAAATCATTTGGTGGCGTTGATACCTGAGGGTGCTACCGCTTCTAAGGAAAACTCGAATTATCTATATAAAGTGCACTACATATACAATATTTTTGTTTTCCGTGTGGTTTTGTGTTAAGTTAATATAAAAAATACGTGTTTTCAATTTCTTTTTGTTGTGGTGGGTGTTGAAATTTTTTTATGTTTCCTAAGTGGGCGGTGAGCCAGAAAGTTTGGGAACTTATGATCTATGTCATATTGTGACGTCATTACATTATATTGTCTTTCCCTGTCGTAGTAACGAGCGCCTGATGCAGCACTTAGCAGAGCTATTATGTAATTTTAATATTTTATCATTTTAAATTATACCCACTTCGAATTTTATTTTGAATAGATGAAAGTGAGTGTAGTGAATCGAGCACGTCACTCGATATAGCGAAGGGAAAAATAATAACGTTCTTTGGAATATTAACACTAAGGAACAATATCCTAATGGTTCTATTTAAGTTAAATATTAAGTTTATTGAATATCACTATATTCAATTATTTTTTGTGAAATTACTTCACTAGTTTGTTTTAATTATTTAAAAAAAATTCCTTCGATCCGGCTGGGTTCGAACCAGCGCCTTCATCATACCATGGCTGACGCTCTCCCAACTGAGCTTGTTACAGATCTTTGTTTTTGGTTTTTAACGACTTTTCTTGCCGTAGCACCATCTGTGAGAAATATATGAAATCCAACCGAATCACGCTTAATCGAAAAGTTTTTCTTATCGTTCGATCTTTGAATTAATAATCATAATAAACTTAAGTTACATTAAAAAGATCCCCGATACAAAACAGTGGCCTACTAAACGTCAATAAAGTTACATAAGAACTAAATAACCATGACAACACTTCGAAACAAGTGGAGACGAATTAATTTAACTACCTCTGTGGCGGAACGGTTACCATGCTGGACTGCCATGATACTTTATTGCCTACCATAAGGTGTTTAGGTACATTACATTACGGAACCTATAAGGGTACAGCGCAAAAAAACAAGTCATTTAGAGAAGGTACAATTCGTTGAACTAATCAATAAATCTATTTTATTCTATATAAATATCTAAAAATTAAATATCAGTACTTATTAACTTTATAATTACATTATTTAAATTACATAAGTTTTATAGTTCTTTTAATACTTTATTAAATGTATCTGTACTATTTATTTTATAATTGTATTTATGCAATTAATTGGACATATTCGTATCTTGTAAATTATGTTCATGCTGTGTATAGTAACACTTAGCTATTAAAAATGTTTTTAACGCTTTTGTAAATTTTTTTTTGCTTTTCTTCTCTTATTAGTTTAGTCAATTCATTATACATTTTAGTTGTCATAACAAACAGACTAGATGAGTGCAATATCAATTTCAAAGTCGGTGGCATTTAATCTATCCTTATGACGGAAGAAATATTTGGTAGGAATATCTTCTCGTTTTGTATACAAATCAATTTTTTTTAATGAAATTACTTATTTCCAGGATGATAGAGTGAGAATTTTGTGTTGCTGGAAAAGCGTAGAACATAAAGCGCAAGATCATTCTAGCATAGAGGTCTCGAACTTTATGTCGCCCTTACGCAAGTCGCGTCCCATCGTGCTAGCCCTACAGATCAAGGTTGCCATATTATCGTAATGTCATCGTTTTTTCATAGTATAACAAATTTCAAGTTGGTCGAAGTCGAAGTAAAATAAATATTTATTTTATGACTGAGGTTCCTACACTAACTGGGAAAAGAGTCAGTGATCTTTAAACAGTTGAACATTTCCTCGAACATTTTTTTAAAATAAACATATGTGCGTATTGGACCTTCATGTCACCTGATGGAAAGTGACGATGAGTTCGACGATGTATGTAGACGTAGAGTAGTTAATGCAGTGGTAATATGTACACCGAAAAGGCATAAGAAGTCCGAGTATTTCAGAACAGTTCCACAACCACAACCTCTTAAAACAATATTACTTTAACCTTACATTGACTTTTCGTACCACAACGCGCTTAAAGTAAGCTTATTATAATGTTAAACCTATGATGTTTTATTGGCAGCTTTGTGACTATTCATTCACTCAGTTCGTACTTATGTCAAATTATGTTGCTCTTATGTCAAATTTAGCAATCTTAAAATAGTTACACGGATGCAATGGAAACAATATTATTTTCAGTTTTATTGTCTTAATATTGATTTGTAATGATTAAAAGTTAAGTTGATCTTATTTATTTACAAATATCTCTTCAATATTTTGTTTTTTTTAAATTAATAGCACATAGTAAATGATTTTCCGTTAAATAAAAATACGCGATGTTTATTTCGTAAAATTATAACAGCGCCATCTATATGCTCTTTGGCGAAACTAACAGTTGACACTAGACTCTAGTTCCGAACTCACAACAACGTGACTATCAAGACTCAGCTTGTTTTATTTATTATTCTTTATGAAAATGCGGAATAATTTTTGAAAACAACGTAATTTTATTAGATTTTATTATTACATACTTTTCTTTTCTTGACTGTCAAAATTCTCTGAATGTAAATAACATTAAGTACATAAACATTATACTACGATAAGACGATTCGGAACATCAAAAAAACGAAGAGTTAAAGAGAGTAGTTTACATAGCGTTATCTCTTTCCTATTTTTAGTAAGGAATAGACAATATTGGGAAATCATTCGTTCTTTCAATCACTTTTGCAATAATACATTACTTGGTTGACAGGTTCGTCATAGTACGAATATGAGTAATATTATAATAAGTTTACTTTAAGCTTATATTGAAATAATATTGTTTTTGGAAAGGTTATGGTAGACGCTAAGTTCTTTCTTATAAAGTAAAATACATTTTATTATGTATTTAATATTTTCGCTCATATACATTATATTATGTTATATGTGCGCGTTAGACCTCCATCTCACCTGATGGAAACTGATGATGAGGTCGACGATGGTGCATGCACCTCACCTAAATAACCTATTCACTCTCGCCTTGAAAAGGTCCAAGCTATATCGTTCAGAGAACAAGTTTGCAGGGAATTCCACTCCATAGGCGTTCGCTATATAAATGTGGAAGCGCAACACTTCGTGCGAATATTTGGAATATAATAAGGACTTAGCTAAGAACCATTCCGATTAAAATTGCTTTCAAATAAAAATAAATACCGCTTTGATTCCAGTCCATTCCTCTGGGAGATACGATGTCACAGATAGATGAAAACACAAAGGTCTCAAACTTATAACTCCCGTCTTTTTGCGTCGCAGGTTATTAGTAGACACAAAAGTGTATATTTATTTAGTAATATTTTAGGTACCCTCTATTTCGTTAGCAACATTAATTTCTGTTGCTATTGCGCTAAGTGAGAGACGTCTCACTTAATTGGAATTGTTAATAATAACTTCCCAAGACATTAATCGGTTGCTGGGCGATTTTCTATTGTTATTTATTATACTTTTCTATCGTTAGTAACCTTGTATGAGAATTTCTTTATAATTTTCAGTATAATGGGATCGTGAATTTTTGCTAAAGTACAGACGTGTTCGATTTAAAAAGATCATTTGCGCAAAGTTAAGAAAAGTTAAGGGTGCATTCCGTGAATATGAATATTTGATTATTTTTCCGGGTTGTAGAGTTTCGGGACTGTCACTTGTAAGAGACTATAGTGGCGACTGTTACTTACATCAAGAAGCAACAGCGAGTTGTTGGGTAATTTTCAGATTAATTTTCTCGACCTAATTTCGGTGGCAATTTTTATATTTAAGTATTCGAGTATATTATTGTGAAATATTTAATAAAATTTCAGGATACTACACTCGAATATTAAACAACACTTCAAGATTATATTCTAGAACATATAAATAATAAAAATTGCTATCGAAATTAAGCCCAGAGACCTATCATGAAAATGACCAAGAAATGTTCTATAATGAGTACAACTATAAATAATACTTATCAAATCAAAATTTAAGACATGCTATATGAAACAAATTAATTATTTTTTTAATGAATGGCTGGCTAATTTATTGCCTCAGTTCTACCAGTATCCGTTACGTGTTAATTTCATAAACATCATGGAGTGAGTGAAAATGGAAAATTAGTTCGGTGACTCAAAGGGAGTATAGAAGAAGCATTTAAGTTAATGGACGCATGTGCTCTTTTTGGTAACGCGAAGATTTTCTTTTTTTTTTACATATTTATTAAGTACGCAGGGCTGCATCTAAGTAATTTTAAAAATAAACCGAATAAGCTCTTAAAGGAAATGTTCAAAGTAGTTAGTGGTTAACGAGTTAACTTGCGGTATGATTAGCTAAGCGGTTATGTCTACGACACAGAGTACGTAACATACGGTTAGGTTATGTGCATATTAGTGCTAATTCTGTGTAGCCGCACAACTGTGAACTATTTTGATTAACTTCCTGCAATGGTCGATATAATTTACAGTACGGATTTCATTTTGCAGCATTTGCGAACGTTTTTCTTTTTGCGACATTTTTCGTTGAGCATCGCCCTCGTGTGTTGATTGCAAATTTATAATTAGGTGAATAAAAAAATGTGTTTCCGTTAGATGCTTATGTACTTATCTCTACTTGCTCTGTGACTACGATGATAGCACCGCTGAAATACATGTATAATTGCAGACGCGACGTTTCGAAATGTGCATAATAATTTGATGTTATTTGCGAATTCGTGATTTGCGAAAACAACGAATTTCAATATTGTAATAGGTTTACGAAGCGAGGGAGGGTGAAGAAAGACGTTTGGAGTCTCAAATGTTCAACGGCGTTTATTGACGGAGTTGTGCATGAGGCGCACTATAAGTTTCCGGAATGAATAAGAAAAAAATACTATAAATGATCAGAAATGAATTAATTGTTTCTCAAAATGTTCCCCGTTAGCGTTAATGTACTTTTTCATACGAATGAACCAATTTTGAAAACATTTATGCTATTCCTCCCTGACAAACTCTGAAACATTTTTTTCATACTCTTCGACAGCCTCTTCAGGTGATGAAAATCGTTGACCGCGTAACTGGTTTTTAATTTTTGGAAATAAATAAAAGTCACAAGGTGCCAGCTCGGGACTATACGCGGGATGGCTCATAAGGTCAACGTTGTGACCCTTCGAAAATTCATCTGTCTATCTGGCCGTGTGAGAACTGGCATTATCGTGGTGCAAGATGATACGGCGTTTACGGTTATTTTTACGGAGTTTATCAATAACTTCCGGCAAACAAATGGTCGTGTACCAATCATTATTAACGGTACAACGATTATCCAAAGCAACAGTAGCCACGTGTAGTTTTATTAAAAAAAGAAGCAATCATCCGCTTAGAGGCACTTTACACGCGCGCCACTTTGGTTGGTTTCGGCTCATCTCGAAAGACCCATGCGCTCGGTTGCTGCTTTGTTTTGGGATCGTAACTATATAGCCATGTTTCGTCACCTATTACTATGTTCTACACCAAATTTGACGTCCCTTCGTTGAATCTGGTAAGCATGGCATTGCACCAAGTGCACCGTTTTTTTCTAATTCACGTCTATTCGATGCAAAGCAATTTCCTTTTGCAACTTAAATGGTAATTTTTAGCACTTCGATAGCATTCTATTTTGATCCCAACGCCATCTAGCGATAAGGCGAGGTTATTAATATTTCCCGTACGCGGTGTTACAATATTATTTTACAATATACCCCTTTTAATCTTTTTACAGTTTGGATTAGGTATATTATAGTCTGTAGCGGACGTAATTAGTCGATATGAAACCATACCGCGCGGAATGAAAAGGCTCGCAATCTGCATAATGAGTTTAGGAGCATGCAATCTAATCGAGAACACGAGAACAGCTATAGCTACCAGTAAATATCAAAATGTTCACTTTCGGTCAAACGTCCCGGGAAACTATAGTTACCAGTAAATTACGGTACCCGATTGGTGAACTGTTTTACAAATAACTTTGGTGCTACCACATGTATTAACACCAAATTTTTACTAGTATTTCACTGTTAAATACTCGATATCCTAGTATAAAGAAACAAATATTCATGATTCATACCTATAACAGAAAAAAAAAATACTTTGGCGGGATTGTTGACGTTTAGTGTTTGATGAAGACTTTAATTGTGTTATATGACATTATTAATTAATTTCTATAATTATTACCTATAAAAATGATCGTCAGGATGTGCTTTTTCAGATGGTGTTAAAACTTTAACATTTGATACCTTATTGGCATCTAAATCTTGTTGGAAAAAAGGTCATCAAAGTGGAGGTCATTGCACCTTGTGATTGTTTTTTTGAAAAAAACTTATTCATTTAAAATACTTTTGGAGTAAAATATCACATAAACACATAACTTTATTCAATAGAGGTTATATTAAAACCTTTTTTAGGTCGTTATATTGTGAGTTGTGATAGGATTCGTCAATTTTCTTCCTCGCGAGTTATAGTTTTTTTTACGCCATTTTCGCAAATTTTCGCGATTTTCGTCGCTACCCGCGATTGTTATTAATTTATTTTAAAAATAGTTACACATTATATTCATAGGATTCTAGTGTTAATCGATAGGTATTTAAATGCTTGTCATCTTTATATATATTTTGTTTCTTAACACAATGAATATACAAGGTAGTTAGAAGTTAAAGCGTAAAATACTATGAAAATTTCTCAGAAATGTTCAGTGTACTCAGAAATTAACAAATAAAGTTGTCGTATTACAATCATAACTGTAGTCTAAATAACAGCTACTTAAGTGCTCTTATCGCCTATGTTATTCTTTTTACGGTAGCTTAATAGGTTCTTGATTTACACGTGTTTATATTATACGTGTCTTATCGCCGCCCGTAATGTAAACAATAAAAAAGGTACCAGCTGATTAGAAAAGTGACAGGAATCAAATGTCACGCACGCTGACGATCAAGTAGCCAGTTTTGAATTAAGAACGAATGATTCATTTCGATATTTATATGATTGCTTTTGTTGGTTGATTGGTTGGTTAATTGCTTAAGTTTTCGTCTACAGAAAGAAAACGCAACTTGTGAACTATATTTGAAATTACAGTATAAATTAATTATTAAATTGAATGCATTTATTTTACTCTGTAATTTTTTTTAGTAACTTAATTGTGAAATGAACATAGTTTCATGAAACAACAATATATGTTTAGAGATAAAAAAGGTTGGTTACCCCGTAAAGTTACGCAGTTTTAGAGCAATCCCCAAAACATAAAAAATATGACAACCGGTTTATTTTAATGTAAGCCATAAAAACATAAATGATTTGGGCTCTTCATAAAGACAATAATTTCGTTGACTCGGCTTTATATTTTTTGGTACCGAAAAATAAATTTCCTCTGATAGAAGTCGACCGCTAAAAAGTATTATTGCGGTAATTCGCATGCCAAACAGTATCATTTTTGTATCTTCATTTAAAAAGTACGTTTATTACAGTCGTGGGTGCAATTCCGTTAACTAAAAGTTAGCCTTACAACTCCTTAAATTTATAATTGTGACTTGGAACGTTTTCATCTGCGGGTTCAAGACCGTATATGAGTTTTAAACAAAATACGACAGCAAAATGAAGTCGAGTTTATTGTCACTGAATTTGCAACTGGTGATGTGGAATTTTGCGGAGTTTTGCTGAAAAAGTCAGTGTCTGTAATAGTATAATATTTAGGTCAATTTTGCTCTACCTAATTTCGGTGGCAATTTTTATTAAGTATTTGAGTACATACATTATCGTGCAATATTAAGTTCTCAATTCGACTGTGTTTTGTTTGTATGTATGTGACGCGATAACTCCGTTTTTTTTCGTTTGCGACTTGTGAACCGATTTTGAAGATTCTTTTTTGTTGGGAAGGGAGTACCTAAGTAGTAGTCCATTTAAATTTCAAGGAAATATTCTACATCTAAGGGTGGCAAACTAGGAGATGAATCTGGTTTCGCGCACTTTCCGGTAACTGATTTCATTAAAACTTGGCAAATAAATGTAATTCCACGAAGTTTTGAGGTCGGTTTTTAGGTGACTACTCTCGAATATTAAATAATACTTCATGATAATATTCTACAATATTTATTATAGAAGTTGTCCCTAAAATAAGGTAGAGAAAACTAACCTGAAAATTACACAATACTAATGGGTATATATGTAATGCTTCATGATTTTGTGCTAAGTATTTAATAATCTACTGAAAATTTTATAACTGTAATGACATATATGTATTAGTTCCTCTCTTTTTGAACACGACGGCTATAGCAGAATATCAGCGACGCTGAGAAACACTCCGCCATTGTGCTGAGCTACAGGCCTTCTTATCTCCCACCACTATTATGTAAAGTAACTTATTTATTTAATAAATAAACGAAATTGTTATTATTATTTTTGAATCTAATGTATAAATTGTCAAAAATATTTTAGTTGGAAATAGTATAATTGCAAACTTTCTGCATCAAACCTAAATAAAGACAAAATCTCCTTTTCGTTCGTTTTTCCCGTTTCGCAGTATTATTTTAATTTTTCTTAATCCACGAGTTAATATATATACTACAATCGTTTTACTTAATTCATTTTCCTAACTTAAAGAAAAAATGACCATTTGCCGTCTCATAACAGAGTGTAATTATTCTGTCCTCGTAGAAGCACTTCACGGGTTCTTGCATTAACAATAAGTGTTTTTGTAATTTAAACGTAACGGAGATACTTGAGTTTTAATTAGCATTAAGTTTTATTATTCAGTCGTGAGAGAAAAAAAAATTTAAAATGTATTTGCTAAATAGTTGAAAATTTGTACGCCATGCAGAAGACGTAATAGCGGATACACACGCGCAATCGCTCCGTGATACTAGCGATTTATATGTAGTTGCATTGATGCAAACGCGTGACTACATCGGTGCCGTTGCTTATGTTGTAGCATTAAAAAATCATCCCATTTGAATCGCTGTTGCATCGCGTTTGCGTCGCGATTATATAGCTGCTTAAGTTGCGCGTGTATGAAAAGGTAGACACGCTGCAGACGCGCTGCTTAATGTAGCCATGTATAATCGCTCTAAGGAGCAATTTACTAAATTTTAAAAAATAGTACCCTTGGTAAAATAAAGCCACATGTGGACATACATAAAAAATGTGCACTTAACAAATTAAAGTCATAAAAATAATACGAACAAGATACAAATTACGTGTATGTGTAACTTTATAACTGTCTTATTTAAGCGTAAAAAGGTCATCGACTTACATAGACTCTTTCTTTTTTTACGCACTGCGTCCGATTTGTATACGTTCCGAATCTCAAACTACACAAATTTAGAAAACTCGGACCTACTTTGGATGTTGCTTGTGCGCTAAGTCCGAATTCGAATATTGCTTGCAAATCTAGAGATAAAAGGTCCCTGTGACATTTCGGACCGTCATTTCTTGGATTCGGAACTAATACGAATCGGACGTACTGCTCATAGCCTCTCAGAAAACACACACACATTCACTTAAAAATATGTCTGTTCATCATGATTTTAAATATCCTTAACCTGTTTCATCGTTGGTTATCTTCACAAAGCAATTATGAATTTCTTCATAACAAGCAAATAATCTAATTGCATTATCCAACACCGGACGTAATGCGGTCCAATGGTGCCGATGATTTATTATGAACGAGCCACACAATAGAGCCGTAACGATCATATTACTACCCTACATCTGATACTTGTTACTTCCGCTGATATTAATGAAAATGTACTTTAATTTACGTTGTTCTTGAAATTGATTAAGTGAATATTGTAATAGTGTTTTTTTGTATTGTTTCAGGTACGAAATTTGCTTATTGGTGGACTGGATATTTATGCTGTAAAATCAGAATTTACAGGTAAAATTAAATAAAGAACCTTACCAATTTCTTGTGATCAGCATGGATTCGCGCATCGTTGATGAGACACTACGCGACGCACCTTGACAGGAACGCAAGGGTTATGTTGACATTCCTAAGTGCAAGCGCCCATTGACGGTTATCCTTAGACATGCCGAAGGATACCGTCGCGACATTGTCCTCGTGCCTCTTCTGCATGCATTTTTATCTTCTTGAATCAGAAATTTAGTCTTCAAATTACATATATATATAATACTGGCACACTACGCCATCGATGTGCTGTCGACTGGCTATTGAAGAGCAGAATGCCAAAAAATTGCATGGCGGTTGAATAGTAGCGTGATGTCTAGCCACTGACAAGCCGGTACTCTTAACTTTTAGCAGAATATCAAACAAACGTCTGAGATGATAAAAATTAGAGCCATTGGGGCCCAGATCAGAGTTGCAAGACGGTTAATTACTTGTTGTGTATTTAAAAATGGTAGTCTTGCTGAAGAAAAAGATGACAACTATATTCTATGAGGGAGAAGATTTTGGATGAATAACCTTCGGAAGCCAGTCAATGCATACCGGAGTGTATCGCTCGGTATATCTATCCTTACCATAGCTTTATTTTTGTGGCTACGACCACTATAAATGAAATTACAACTACAATGTCATAACATTAAGGTATATTACAATTTGTCAACTAAAAATTCCCTTGCCTTGCAATCTCGTCAGTGTGCGCCGGGTCTCAATGGACGAAATTGGGTTTTCATGTCAGGGTGCTCGAAATGCCTGCAATGTTTCTATTTAGTATGGATGAGCTATTACAAAAAAAGTTAGCATCTGGCTCTTCCAGTTGTTCCATTGTTTGTTTTTGATATCATGTTATATATAACAATTCAGTATACTGAATGAACGCTGGGACTAAGAGTTTTAACTATAAATGGTTTGAATAAATAATCGGAGAGGACAGTTAGCTTACATATATTTACGTCTATATTGTGATTCACTTGGTAATACTAGAGCTTAAATATAAAAAAAAAGTATAATGAGGAATGTAAGTGAGAGAGAACATAAGCAATAAAATTCATGTTAGTAATTTGGACTGAATTAATTTAAATGACATCAACTCAAGAAAAACAAAACTTGAAAAAACTTTAATTATTTCCCTGGCAGGACAGGACAAAAATAGCACAAAGAATATTATGAACCCAATTTGTCTCTGCCTCTTAAATGTACGCTGTAGCTTATAAAATGGCATAATAATATATATAATTCATAATTAATTTAATTGTGAAAATACAGGTTGTATAGAAGGTGACATGTAACAAAATAGGTATTTCATTTTGTCTTGTCAAATTAGGCCGACTAAACTATGAGTGTTCTTCAACAGACAAAGTTTTTTTAAGGACGACACGTGGATATCGTTTCAGGTTATGTTATTTCGTAATTAATTTTGTTTATATTTATTAGAGAAGGTAGGGTTTGCGAGCCAGGTGTGTACTATATATTATGGTTGCTACCCCCGTTAATGATAATTAACAATCTCGGTAGCCCGACCCTCCAGTGGCGGGGAAGAGGAGGTTCGCAGTAATTGAGAATCCAAATTGAGAAATTAATTCGTCTTCTGGTTTAAACTGGTCCTCCTGCACATTAAAAGTTATCAGACCACGGTCTTGTCACTTTTCGTCTTTTTAGTATTTTATATGCATGGGCATTATATTCAGAAACTGCGTTTAAAGAGCGTGGCGGTGAAGTGTTAATTTTCTATTAATTATACATGTGTCGATGGAAACATAATCTCAGTACAGAGTAGTAAAAAACCGATCTCAAAAGTCATTCATCCCCTAGTTTGCCACCCTCAGAGGTGGTATATTTTCTTAAAATTGAAATGGTACCACCATTGAGATACCTCTTTAAAAAAAAATCATCAAAATCGGTTCACGATCCGAACCTTGATAACCACTGAGTTATCGTGTAACATACGTCCTACAAAAAAACGTAGTCGAATTGCGAATCTTCTCCTTCTTTGTTTTAAGTCGGTTAAAAATAATATTTACTTAAGTTATGACAATCTAATCACAAAATGACACAGATATTGCAGAAAAGTAATAATGGAATAAGTACAATTTTAGTCCATTATTACTATAGTAGTATCTAGTAACTAAAAAAGAAATGAATCCAATAATGCGATCTCTAATGTGTCTTGGCTTAGAAAACTAAAAGCAAATGTAACGGAAGAGGAAGCAGTCACGGAGCGAAGATCAGCTATACAACGATTCTCACACTACGCCAATCGCAATCCAAGTTCATTGGATGCGCACACGTGTGTTATTAATTAAGTTGCCACTGGAACGCTCTCGCTTTTCATCATGCCAGGTGTTGAAGATGTAATTACATAAGTAATGACGGTTGTCATTAGCGCAGTCACTAGGGTGCACATTGTGCGTTTCTTCTTTGTCTTATTAAAGAGGAAAGCAAACCAAAATAAAATTAAGTTTTTGAAAGTTAATCAATCTGAAATAAATAATTACTTTTTTGTAACTATTTATAATACAAAGATCGAATACTTAGAAAAAGTTCCTTATTCCGGCCGGATTCGAACCGAAACATGACCGAGACGTCTTCTAGTAAACCGTGTCAGACGCTACTGTCAATTAAGCAACGGAACGCACGGAGAAATCTACGAAAGTATTTCCTCACCCAGTTAGATAACTTTACAGCTACCAGCCCTGGCTAATGATGTCGCTATTAATTGTAATTAAATTTTTATTGAATTGATATTCAAATATTTTTTGAGAATTTACTCCACAGTTTGTAAAAAATTAATTACTTTTTTCATTAAAGCATAAATTGAATATATAAATTTGAAAATTCAAGTACATTTTTCTTTCATTGCACAAAATTGTTTATCATAATTGAATTTAGTAAGTGCCAATTTTCGTACGTGCTTTAATCAGGTAGCATAGCTTAGCTGAATATTCATCGGCCATACTCCTAGCCGAATATTCGGTATTCAGCCAGAGCCGAAAATATACTATTCGTTATAACACTAATAACAACAATATGAAATCTTAAAATGAACGATAATATTTTTAAAAATGATCATGCACAACATAACATTTTGAAAGAAAATAATCTTTTTTTGTTTTAAATTAGCCAGTAGCAAAGATCGCACGGATTTTTGGTTAACCTTTAGTTACATATTACACTGCAGAGAGCCAAGGTACACAATCTGCTTTATTTTACAAATACATGCATTGTACAATGACTGATTTCAATACAATTATACGATAATTTTAAGATTTTTTTTCAATGTAAACGCAATTCTCATCATACGTCCAAAAATCTTAACGACAAAATTAATTTAAATCCCCGTAGAATTGCACATTTTAAAAAACTCCTTATCCTGCACATAACACTAACTTGCAAGTCAATAACTAACGCCAATATATCAGAGTTCTAAATAAACTTGTCACTTTTCTATACTTATCGTATTTCGTTTCGAACTTCTTAGAAGGACAGTTCTCTTCGACATACTCAATGTTCAATTCTTACGAACCTCTTACAACCCAAACCTTTCGCGTCATCAATTCTCATCATTTTCGAACCACTAACTTCAAGCGGAACTCGCCTTGGCGGATTACCCATATTTCCACAGATTCTCGAGATACGTTTTTTATTTACTCGTGGATTTTCGTACGAGAGATATTTGGCGAATACAACATTTTTTTTAAAATCTCTACATTAATGAACGTAACTGAATACGATTTATCTGAATAGAATTAAAATTGTATTCCTAATAGAAATGTAAATTAAATAATTCAGTTACTAAAAGCCAAAACCTTTAGTCGAGCTACGAGTTTAATAATAATAACAATATGACGACTGGATGGATGATGAGGTTTCGGGTTCGATTCCCGGTAGGACCAAATTGGGAAAATTAACTTTTTAAAATTGTTTCTGGTCTGAGTGTTCTGGAAAGTACCCCAGAGTGAATTTCGTTGGCCTGGTACCCACAGTTAGAGAATTCCCTAGTTTGAGACCACAATTAATGTGGTTGTGCCAGCACATTGTTATTATTAATAGTAATGAAAATGACTTGATTTCGGTCCGTAGCTTAGGTGTGTTAAAAACCAGCCAACAAACTGAGAAGAAAAGCGGAACAAAATGATAATAAAAGAGGTCAGGGGGCCTATCTCAACCTCTTAAAACAATATTATTTTAACCTTACATTGACTTTTCGTACCATGTCGTGCTTAAAATAAGCTTATTATAATGTTAATACTATGGTACTTTGTGACTATCCGTTCACTTAGTTCGCACTATGCGCTATACGCTTCTAACATTAAAGTAATATTGTTTTTATGTCAAATTTAAAATAGTTAGGTACACGGATGTAATGGAAACAACATAATTTTCGAATTTATTGTCTAAATATTGATTTGTAATGATTAAAAGTAAATTTGAACTTATTTATTTACATGTAGTTCTTCAATATTTTGTTTATTTTTTTTTATTTAATAGTACACAGGAAATAATTTCTCATTATATAATAATACGCGATGTTTATTTCGTAAAATTATAACAAGGACATCAATCTATATGCTCCTTGGCGTCACTGACAGTTGACACTAGACCATAATTCCGAATTCACAATGTGACAATCAAGACTCAGCTTGTTTTATTTATTTTTCTTCATGAAAATGCAGAAAACGATACGATACTACGATAGGACGATTCGGAGCATCAAAAAAGAAAGAGATGGCATTACACAGTTCATAAAGCGTTATTTTTTTCTTATTTTTAGTAAGGAATTGACAAAATTGGGAAATCATTCGTTCTTTTCAGTCACTTTAGCAATAATATTTTCCTTGGTTGGTAGGTTTGTCAGGGTACAGGGTCAAGAGCATGTCAAGCTTGACACTTAAGATTTAAATCGAACTCTATGCCGCTTACGGTAAGAATGGTGCAAAGTACAAAGTGTCAATCTTGACGTGCTTTTGGCTGGACGAATATGAGTAATATTTTAATAAGCTTACTATAAGCTTATATTGAAATAAGATTGTTTTTTGAAAGGTTATGGCAGGCCCTCTGGTCTCAAACTAGGAAATTCCCTATACTATGAGCACCATCTCCGAACATCCAGACCAATTTAGAAAATTTTATTTCCCAATTTAGTCTTTACAAGAATCAAACCCGAGACTTCCTGATCCAGCGCCCACAGCGCAAATCGTTGGGCCACTGAGGTCGTCAATATAGATAAAAATGTATACGAGCACATTAACTTAGGAATCCTAGCATTGAAATTATATTTTGTGGTACATACATAGTTATATGTATAGTATGTATTATAGTATGTAGTTGTAGTAGTATGTATTTGTTGATGTTACTATCGATTAATATTGTTTTGTTTCACGGGACATTTTAAAACGGTAAAGGGCTCAACTCACACTGGCGCAGAGTCGAAGCATCGCGACGCGTCATTGTCGAATTCGAGCGGCTTCGCGCGTCGTCGCGCCTGTAATTTGTTGAATGTGTGTTGAATCTAATATTATAGTTAAAATTATTAATACAAAGATCGAACATTCCTTCGATCCGGCTTGATTCGAACCGAAGTCTTCTAGCTTACCGTGCCAGACGCTATACCAACTAAGCCACAGAACGTACCAGCGGACTTCATGAATTTTTCTATGTGCTTGCGTCGTGTCTTTGTATTTGGTTTTTCAACGACTTTTAGTCGTTTTATTGAAGTCGGTTACCAGAAAGTGCGCGAAACCGGATTCATCCCCTAGTTTGCCACCCTTATAGGTGGAATATTTTCTTCAAAATTTAAATGGGACCACTACTGAGGTATTTTCTTTCCTACAAAAAAAGAATCATAAAAATCAGTTCACAAATGCTGGAGTTATCGCGTAACATACATACAAAAAAAAGATAAAAATAATGCATTCGACTTGAACCTCCTCCTTTTTTGAAGTCGGTTCATTAACGCGGTAAAGACTATGGTACAGCGGCACAGATATAATCAATCCTATCACAATATAACACACAAAATTTACGAAGGGAGGGGTGAGAAAATTGACTGTGTGAAAAACATATTCAACATAAGCGTAGCTATCTTGCATGATTTAACCTCCATGGGGAGCGCGGAGTAGCAAATTAATTTACTTACATTTTTATCTTTAGTATAAACTTATTGTTTTACTATAGTTTTAAGCCTCGCGAATGGCAAACACCGTTCTTCTTAACATCAATTAAGTACATTTTTATGCAAGAACTGTGACGCTAGTGTAAGGTTAATTTCTGTAAACTTACCTCTCAAAGAAATTCTGGGGCTCAGATTGTAAATGTAAGTTAGGTTGTAAACTATAGGGTTGAGGCCCCGATCCGCCAGTCTAGCCCAACGCGGGTTATGAACCCTTTTGTTTTACCGTTAGCCGCAGGTATTGTTACTAAACACCCACAAATGTACCTAACGTAAAGATACTTCACATGACTATTCGTACGATACGATATTAGGTGTTTGTTGCATTTGGAAAAATATTTGGCGTACGACAAACATGCGAATACTAACAAATATGATCGTTGACACAAATGGAGTCAAATAATGTTTACATGCGAATTTGCGTATTTGACCTTTTTGACGTGCTTCGAGAAATCGACAAACGTGCGGTAAGCTGTGTTTGGTGTTTGCTGTATTTGTCGAACAAGCAAGGCAAATGCTTTGTCACACGTACTAAATACGCATGGTAATTGTTTGCCAAATATATCAAATACACAAATACAAATAGGCTTTATTATGGGTATAGTACGGTGTGGCGAGCTGGTGTCTGCCATTCGACGTCGAGGCGCCTATTTAAATTTATTTACTTTAATGTATATATATATATATATATATATATATATATACATATATATATATATATAAATATATAAATCAATAAACTAATATATATACATATATATATATTAGTTTAATGATTTAAGTATTTTATTTATTTTTATTATTCAAAGTGCAATATGAGTATTATATTCGTATTTGTAGCATATGTATGTGAAGTGCCGCTACAAAGTCATAATTATGTGCGGCATCAGGGGTTCGAACCGTCAGCCTATCAATGAGAAGCAATCTTTCTTCCGCTGGCCTACCACAAATTGAACAAATAGATTTACAATTTTTAATGATAGCTCATGTTGATACCTTACTTTCTCAAACTCGTATCTTATGCAAAAAGATTATTGAGGAGATGGCAAAACTATCTACTACAGAGCTACAAAACTAATATTAGAGCTTTAAATCACAAAGAACTGAGGGGCACTGCCACTGCACCCGACACCTTGAGACATAAGTTGACAAGTCCCATGTGCCTGTAATTTCACCAACACCCTTACCCTTCAAACCCAGAACACAGTAATGCTGACATTATTGTTAGGTGGCAGTAGTTCCTTGGACGAACTCTTTCAGATGGAGCTCTGCTACTACTAAATTTTAAGTATTTTGAGTTGTAGTGTATTTTAATACTTAAATAGTTCCTATTCTATTTTAAATATGAAGAAAATGTGATGTGAAATCAGCCTGCAAAATTTGTATATACAATTCATTTTTTGCATTTCAGTAAGTTTGTGCTTTAAGGTACAATTTTGAGAAAGTAAGGCGACAATTCGTAACAGATAGGAAATAACGTCACAATGGTCCTTGCTGATCTATGCTTGCGCCACTTCCTGTCTCATAACAATATCACTGCAATCCATGGTCAACAAATCTATAATGATCTTTTTCCGAGTTACGTGGTTTTGCGTGACTACGGGATAACGTGAAATTGCTGTTATTTTAAATTAATAACAATTATCGTTTAAAAGTTTTTATATTCCATCGCATAAAAAGTTAAGAGAAAAGGCTCTCAGAAATACTTCATTAAGGTTCAATTTACAATGCAGCCGTAACAGAATGGTAACGAATTTGTACATAGCATAATGATCTTTACGTCAATTGTGTAACGTGCAAATCATTATAGATACGATACGGTAGCTGCGGAAGTTTCCGAGACTGTGCGAGAATTCTCCGAAAGACTATCCTGTTTTTTTGGCACGTATCTAGTTAGTACATTACACAATTGACATACTTAAAATTAATTACGCAATAATTCAAATTCAATATCATGCAGTTCGCTGTCTGATTATAATGTCCGTGAGTGTATTTTTTTGAGAATAACTCATGAAAATAGACGTGCCATTAACAGTAAAGGCATAACGATACAAGAATATGAAAAAAATACAAATATGAAAAAAATACAAATATTTAACGACGTTGGAAAGGCAAAATGGGATAAGCGAGTCTTTTGGTCATATTGAGTTATATATACCGTTGCAATTAGCTAATGTTTCTGATTCCAACGGTATATATAACTCAATATGACCCAAAAGTGTCGCTTATCCCATTTTGCCTTTCAAGCGTGGATAAGTATCAACGCAATAATTTGTATTCTGCGTTATCACTAACTTTGTTTTGCTTTTAACAACATAAATCGTTTCATAGAAATGTTTGTTGGTATTATAAATGTTACTAATTAGTTGATTGTTAGATCCATTGAATTGTTTTGTTACTGAACTATTTGTTGTTGCGAACTAAGCTATTTTAGTAAAAGATAAATTTGCTATTAGTCTGATTACGTGGTTGTATTGGGTTTTATTAAATAAGACAGCGATTAAATTTTATTTGATTTTAAATTCGGGACTTAATCTTGTATAAAAACATATTTTATTTACCTCGACGCTTCGGACGCATTGCAACGCCCATGGTCTCGAAGGGACTGAAGAGACGGGTGTCAGCATCTTCTAGCCGCGAGTTTTTCTGACTACCCGCGCTTGGTTTTCATTATTTGTGCACTAGGGTTGTCACTAGACCGACCCAGAACACTCACGATATCCGGCGACTTGTCGGGCGATACTTGATGTCGTTTATTTGCTGATGACTGGATCCCGCGACGGTTTTAAGCTTTCATTGTTTTTTGTTTCTTTTTAAGAAAAGCATGGCATCTTATTTTATTCTATCAAATCTAACTCTATATTCTAATACTACATTAAAGGTTAACCAGTTAAATGGGATGCTATTAAAAATGGATAACCTCGTAAGGCCCGGGTATCAAAATGTACCTTCATAATATGTAGGTACATTTTGTTGTAGGTACCTAATGTGGAATGATTCAGACCCAGACAACATTATTCCTATGATGTAAATGTCCAATGTACATTATAATGAAAA
Organism: Hyposmocoma kahamanoa; assembly: GCF_003589595.1. Taxonomy (NCBI): domain Eukaryota; kingdom Metazoa; phylum Arthropoda; class Insecta; order Lepidoptera; family Cosmopterigidae; genus Hyposmocoma; species Hyposmocoma kahamanoa. The sequence continues at coordinate 4,593,825 of NW_020653780.1, forward strand.
TAACGCATTCAAATTTAGCGCTATGTATTCTATATGGTAACCTATCACAAACTCGAATTTCTTTTTTCCGAATTTCATTCTTCCGAAAACGGTTCGACTTTTTTTCATTAGTGCGATCGAGATGGATGGATGAATCGAGATGGAATGCGAACATAGAAATGTCTTACAGCAGAAGTATCGTTTGTCCGAAAACCTATTATTAGAATAATTATTACACATACGTATTCTTTGCGCAGAAGTTTTTTCGGTCTAATCATGCTTGTTATACGACAGTATAACAAACATGATCTGTTTTCCATATAATTTAGATCGCTAAAAATTCGGTTCGACAAAATTATTATTCTTACACAAAATTATACAAGATAAAATTTTACCGCTATAAAATTTTACCGTACAGCTCCAAAATTCTAGACTGAACTTTGCTGGTGTACAGCAAGTCCACTTACATAATTTTCGTCATACCATTGTGCTACGCAAACAGCAAAAGCTGTCATGTGAAATGTAATTTAAAAACAATGGTCTTGAGTATTCAATAATATAGGTACGACCCCTTCTGTAGATTTAGGTAAGGTTAGTATATGAAAAAGCAGCACGATCCGAACGAGCAAAGCGTGCCGCGGCAGCGGCGCCGAGTTTGTTTGCATTACCTAGACGGTACGACCCCCTTCTAAAGATCAAGGTTAGGTGTATATAAAAAAATAGCACGACCCGAACGAGAAAGCGAGCGACTACAACTCGATCAAATTAACTTGCATCTCGTTTACCACATTTTCTAAAGATGCGAGGTGCTTTAATTTCACGAGTTTTATTGTGCGACACTTTCTAATACTTTTAATACCTGTAATAAGAAATAATATAACAAAAATGTATCATGGATATGGTTTTTTTTACAAAATAAAAATATTCAATTGGATACATTGGTCAAACGGTTTGTTGGCGAAATAAAAATCGGGAAAAGAATAACTTGTCAAAATGTCAAAATTGTGAAACATTAAATGGTGTAATGAAAAAAACCGTAACGTGTTTTCGGACAAATGAAACAAAATCTATTCAATAAAAATGTAAGGGTTTTCGGAGGAACAAAATTCTGTGAATCATTTTTCTATGTGATAGGTAACCATTCTATAATACCCGTAGAGTATCTAAAAAAAATCTCGGTAGTGTATTTTATATAAAACGGAATTGCTTGGGTCCGACGCATGTAATTATATTTAGAACATTTTAATGCACATTGGTGCTTACGCCTTTCCCACAAGTTTTTGCTGGGTTCTAGGAGAATAGCTAAGAAATATTAAATCATTGTGATAACTTGATTTAAAAAATCATAATTTTGTGCGTGTTTTTGTGTCCAGTTACCACAATGAGTGTAAGTAATGAACTTTTTTATTTTATTAATCAATAATAATAATAAAGAACTCTCTACATCTACATTAAAATAAAAGTTTGGCCTTAAATAAAATAGTCTGAAGTTACACATATTATGTAGATAAAAAGGTAAGAGTGTCAGCTAGAGCAATTTTTCAGACTTAACCTTTTCTGGTGAAACTCGCTACATTTTATGACAGTAGATTATATGACACGTCTCGACTAGTTCCGATAAAATTATCACTTAAACAATATAAGTATAAATAAAAGACTGGTGTTGCATACTAATACTACTTTCGCGTAGCACGTATGTCACTAAACAGTGAATTTTAAATACCGTCGAAGGTATCTAGTGACAGAGTTGACTGAAGTTTCGAATAAGTTAGATTTTCGTCGGGGACGAGCATTGCTAATTTTTTTTGCATTTATTACTGATTAATGTAAACAAAGCTTGTGGTTAGCCATATAATATTGGAATGGACTCTTGACAGGGGGGAAAATCGACTCAATATCAGTTGGTAGTGCAGCTTGAAAACGATTGCTCTCATATATTCTTTTTATTTTTTTATATTGGATAATATCACATACGTTGCTCTGCGTCAAAGTGAGTAATTAAAGAACTTGTGTCATGGAAATCGGAAACAACGACGTTACCATAAACACCCAGACCCGAGACAATATAGAAAAGTTAGTTTCTATATTGACCTAGCCGGGGATCGAACCCGGTACCTCAGAGATGGCGGCAAATTCAGAGAGCCAGTCATACTATTGTGATCCATATATATTTTGTATAGTTTCTGTAATTCAAAGGTTCGTTATGGCGAGATTTAAGGGGTTAATTCTTGGATTAAAGGAATGTGTAACAAATGTAATGTAAATGTAATCAAGTAAAAGGTTGGCCAAAAAATCCGGTTGTACGGGTTTTGTTACTAGGTAACTTTAAACAATTAAAAATAAAATTGGCACACATTTTCAGTTTATAATTGCTGAAAATCTGCCAGAACTGGCAATCGTAAAGTTGTCGTATTTCATCATAATAATGCCAAACCACATATATCTTTACAAAGCCGTCAAAAACTTTTGTAGTTAGTTTTGGATGTGTTGGTCCACTGTATTCACCCGAGACAACCCTTTCACTTTTTCATTTCTTTCGCTCTTTACAGAAATCTTTGAATGGACACGACTTTGATAACGAAGAGACCATCAAACGACACTTAGAGCGGTATATATTTTAAGTAAAATTCGTCTTGTTCGTCCCTTCACTTGGTATTATAAAAAAAAGTAAAAACAGATACAATAATGGGATCAGGTGAGAGTAACACCGGCGGATGAAGAAATTGATACCTTAACTTATAACCAAAAGAGTTTAGCACTTTAGCCTCAATAAAACAGACAAACAAATCAGTAGATTTTAAAGTGATGTCGTTATGACGACGCTCCAAATCCAAAAGGCGGAAAAATTTAATTTCACAGTTGTGATACCTTGACACGAGGTTATATTACATTTATACATGGGGCGCACTATAAGTTTTCGGAATTAATAAGAAAAATATACTATAAATGGTCATAAATGATTTATTGTTTCTCAAAATAGTCTCCGGTAGCGTTAATGCACTTTTTCATACGAATGAACCAATTTTGTTCTTTTTTTTACTTTATATTTTATTTTTCATATTCTTCGATAGCCTCTTCAGGTGATGAAAATCATTGACCGCGTAACTGGTTCTTTACTTTTGGAAATAAATAAAAGTCACAAAGTGCCAGATCGGGACTGTACACGGGATGGCTCATAAGGTCAACGTTGTTCACCTTCAAAAATTCATTTGTCTATCTGGCCGTGTAAGAACTCGCATTATCGTGGTGCAAGATGATACGGCGTCTACGGTTATTTTTAGGCTTACCATGGGGCCATCGAGTCTACTTGCATAATACTCGATGCATCAGGCGCACTGTAACTGTTATGGACAGTTACAGTGACAGATAGACAGAGTGCTACTCATGGCACTGTTAACAGTTACAGTGTCACTCAGACCTTTAAATTGCAAAGATCTGAGGGGCATTGCCACAGCGCCTGTCACCCGTTAGTTGACAAGTCTCATGCGCCTGTAATTTTACCAGCACCCTTAACCCTTCGAAATCCGAACACAGTAATGCTGACATTATTGCTTGGCGGCAGAAATAGGTAAGGTGGCAGTACTACTTTGGTCGAACTCTTTCACAAGTAGCTAATTAGTAATGTTAAGTCTCATTATCCAAGGGATGGGGCTTGGTGACTTGTAATACAGGTGAAATACCTTCGTCAAGTTCCCACAATATAGTACTGTAAAGTGCCTACTAAGATTTGTATTATTTTGTATTTTGTGGTGAGAAATAAACATATTTATATTTATAATTATTGAACTTAGCGTAACGATTGTTATTAAAAACTGTAAATAAATACAAGTTATATAAATATAAAATAAAATATATTCCTTTTACTCCACCTGACTATAGTTTATGATGATTGATGACGATGAAAACAAAATGTGTCATTTTACACGATGACACAGCTCAACCATTTATGCAACAATTAATGATTGTACAATTTTTGAAGTATTGTAGAGTATTTTGCTCAGTATTTGTGATGTTTTACTATAATGACTAGCATTCTCACGGTCCATGATATTATGTTATTACCTTACACGAGCTCTTAATCCTTCACCAAGCCACGAGTCTCGTCCGTAGAAAGGCGGCCCATGCCCATGCTAACATGGGCCACGCTGCGCGAACTCATGCCAACGCGCCGTGGGAAGAGGGCTGGCCGAGCGCGCCCGTGCTCGCCCGTGTAGGCCTTACCATGAACTGTTATTACGATTCAGTTTAGGATCTAAAATGAATCGATGTGAGACAGCGCTACATGAAGTGTATATCACTTACCCGCGTTTTTGTCGTTACAAACTGAACTGTAATAAGAGTTCATGGTTTGGAAACGCCGCGCGGGTCGGTAACTTCAAAGGCGCGGCGTGAGAGCGCGCGCCGTCAAAACTCTCGACACATACTTGAATATGCGCCGCCACACTTGTCGGCCCGAGGGCGCCAGGCCTCTCTCGTGACGCGAGCTCGCCCGTTGAAATCAGCGCATTTAAAATCATGGGCCGTGTGAAGCCAGCATAACACAGAAGCGTCCGTAGCGGTGCATTCATAAGTGCATGGCGGAATATGGGTTGTCGTCATGTAACTGGTTAATTATTTAATATGAAACAGGTGGGCCCGGTGTGTGTTTGTCTCTGGTCGTTAGCTGTGTGAGGAAATCTGCGAAAATACTGACCTTGGGAGTTTATTTAATAAATTGTCAACCAAATATAAAAACTTTTAGTTTTTTTTTCTTTCTGTGTGTAAATTTCATTGCTTTTAACCTAAATCTTCCTCATCGTTCACTCTTTAATGTCACTCGACCTTTAATGTCATAGTGCTATATCATAGTCCGAAAGGTATCGTGCGATATCTCCATTCGTGCACACAAATTATGGTGACTGATTATCGTAAAAAAATGATAATCAAAAATAATTATAAAGCTTGGGCTTTACTGGATAGTACTCATTAGCACCGCATTCATTCCAAACGTGTATTTTATATGGAGGTGAAGCGTGCTATTGTTATCTCATATAAAATATGCAACAATAGCAATAATACTAAAGTGATAACTCATTTCAAACCAGGAAATTTCCGGTATATGAGTATCAGAGCCACGACATTAACTCCGGACCTCTACCTAGAACATACAGATCAATTAAGAACCGATTTGGGAAATGAATTGCCCAAATAGGTCTTCCCGGTAATCGAACCAGGGACTACCTCAAATAGCGCCCACAGTGCAAACCGCCGAGCCACCGAGGTCGTCAAATGCAAATTGTTTACAATTGACGCAGTCTGACACGTATTTACTGTTATCAGCAAAGTGGAGCTCAACCCTAAGTCGGTCATTTGTAACGTTGAGTACAGTTATTTACAACAAAATCACATTTAAAAATAATGAGGCAATAAATATCTCGGAAGCATGAAAAATTCCGGAACAACCAACGACCTCCATTGTACTGAAGAGCCCTCCATCCTTTTATTTGATGATTGTGACCTCCGAAATGTATGAGTTTGGTAAAAGAGGTTTATGTTCGAAATTTGGTATCATATCTGGCGCACGACTTGTTCGGCTCGTCACTTGATATAAAAAAAAAGAATTGAGTTGGTGTTCTATGTACTGTATAAATTGTATAAAAAATAATAATATAGTTTCAAGTCTACATTTACCATTTATACTGTAAATAAGATCTTAAACCATTACAGACTTATTGATAAGAAACGAACTCTACATTGTATTATGTACATTACATTATTGTTAGTTATAGAACAGGCTTCAATATTGTATAAAAATATACACAGTGAAACATGAATACACTTGTAAATATTTGGGATCGTAAGCGAGAGCTTCTGCCTGGAATTAATTTGAGTCATCAAATCATGGATTTATCTAAGAAAATAATTAACAGCTCTCATTCTACTGATAATAAGTGGTATGCTACACGAATCGACCTGTGTTCCGCGGTTAGATATACAATACAATACAATAAAATACAAAATAAAACGAAAAAATAAAAAGCCAGGTACAACAGGCGACCTATATACATATACAAACTTCTTAGTTGAATATTGTACTCTGACATACATGTACATAACAATAGTCCCTTTAGTATGAACGGTTACATTCAGAATTTTAAGTTTTATACTAACTTTTTTTGTGTGTGATGGGATGAACAGGTCGTGCGCATGGTGTTAAGCGACACGTCTGTCCATAGTAGGTGCAGTGCCATTTAGAGCTTTAAATTGCAAAGATCTGAGAGACACTGTCATTGAGCCTGCCCCCCTGAGACATAAGTTAACAAGTTTCATGTATCTGTTTCACCAGCACCTTTACCCTTCAAAACCGGAACGCAGTAATGATCACATTACTGCTTCGCGGCAGAAATAGGTAACTATAAATGTTCCTAGATATTATAACTTAGTATATACTGTAACTTAGTAGTTAAAAATGATCATAAATATAACTTGATGTGCAAGTGAATGTACTCGTACAGTTAGAATATTGATAGAACAGTAAATAAATTTTAAACATTAAGTCAAATGTGATTTAAAGAAGAAGATAATTTAGTGTGTATTATCTATTTAGCATATTGTAAAGTGAATGTACCATATCTAAATTAAGCTGAGTAAAAAACACATTAATTTATGGATAAAATTGGTGTATTTTTAGCAAGCTCTTCACAGAAAACGCTGGCGGTGTCAGGATCGTAGATTCTTGATGTTCCTTTGTTCTGTCTTAAAGGATTTTAAGTAAAATATTTATGAAAAATTAAAGAACAACAATGCTCTTGCTTTTGCGCAGTTATACCAAAAGTGTAAAGTGGTTCATGGAATAATATTCTTTAAGTAGATTATTCGTTTGTTACCCTGTATCGACGTCCATTATTATAAATAACTATTTAATTTCTTTCAGTGTCTGTTACAAAGGATATCTGGTTTAAGATGTAAAGATGACCCTTCTAATATTCAACGTTGCTCAGATGTGACAAGATGAAAAGGGTGTCTTTTCACGACATTTCTTTAGTAACCACTTGAAGACTCTATCGTCAGCGTTTCTATAACCTTTTCTGGACATTCAACAGAAAGGATATTTTCATAATTCTATACGGAATACTAGTTTTTAATAGTTCCCTAAAAAAGGAAGGTTACAACTTGTTTCATTTTAGTTAAGAGTAAGTATTAAGAAGTGTGATGTGTAGGCATCGTAATATTTTGAAAAAAAATTGTTTTTAAAGCGATTTTAAAATGTAATTATTGGATTTGATTTCGTACTTTGAATGGAATATAGGACTCGTTAACAAATGAATATCATTGTACAAATTATAACTTTATTATGTACTTAAATCAATAATTATTTCCGATGTCATTAATAATACGACAATCCCGTTTTTTTGATATTAAATTGAATTGTAATCGTCGTAGACCGAGGATAAATTTGTGAAATGATTTATCATTGTTTTCTATTGTTATGGAAATAATTTACTGTTATCGTGCTTTAATCAGTCTTCATTGAATCATTAAGTAATATTCATTAAGTAATATTAAATAATATAACTGTGAATTATTTTTCTACTATTTTTTATATTTTATGCACAATCGAATCATAACGATCTTATTTAACTTATATCACAAGCTTGCCTATAATGCCACCCTTCTCATAACTAACCTAATCGGCATTTGTAGCGAAATTGTGTTATTAACATATATACAAGCGAAACGAGTTCTACTACCCCCTCTAATCGGCTTTCTCATATCTTCAGTTTTATCCAGCATCATGCATCCACTCATTTAACACAATTATTAAAATTTTGAATTAGCATAAGAAAACAATTCTGGATCCTTAATTTTGCATTTCGATCTTTATCTGAGATAATGGAGGTTCATTATGTTATGTCTAAGCATTGACTTAAGTCAATGTGTCTAACTTAAAAATATAAAATTCTACAATGTGCAGGACGGAAAAAAATAAGAAAAATGTTTGCGCGCGTTATTATTTTAATAAATTTTCAATTTACTGTTTATCGAAATATTTTTTTTGTTACAAGAAACGAAAGTAAAGCTTATACCCCTGCAATATGGTGGTTTCTCTTTGGAGAACTAAATTAATAACTCCAAATCGTCGCGTCGTTCAACAATTAGCCGCTAGATGGCAGCACATTGATTAAAATTTCAATATAACATCAAAACGTCGTAGCTTGCAATAATAGATATTGATGGTATTGAACTTTCAACGATATGCCAACATGGTAAAGTTTAAATTATATTAACAATACAGAATTTGTTATTTCTTTTTAAATTTGTAACTACAACCAATCAAAATCAAGATTTTGGAGTGTTTCAAATTAAGAATGTGTGAGTTTTGGCGACATCGCTTCGTTAGTAATCGAGGCGTAAGGCGCACCCATTGTTTTTTTCTTCCGTGATCGAAACCGTGGTGGAAGTTTTTGCCTATCGCGCGTACGGTACTCGCCGATCGTTGCACAGAGTGCACCAGACGTACAGGAAAGGAATGATACGTCGCGTGGGGAAGCTCTTTCTTTAGCGAGTTTGCTAATGTAAAATGTTTACACAAAATGAATGAATGAAAAAATACAGGGTATAATCGTTAAGTGTGCCCAGGCGATTATTCCATAAATATAAGAAATATAAAAAAGCTTTAAACTGATATCGAAAGTACGTTAACTAATGAATAAATCATTAATAACTTTTTAAAAATAAAACTAGAAATATTCAAAATGTTAACATTAAACCCTCCCATACATTTAATATGACATTCGTAGAGGCTTTAGTTTTCCTACTGTAAGAGGTAACAATAAGTTAACAAAACTGATACAAATAAAGTAATAACGGCCTCCGTGGTCGAGTGGCTTACACATCGATTTTCATGGTGTCGCCATCTCAGAGATCCCGAGTTCGATTCTCGGCCGGGTCGGTGTAGAAAACTAACTTTTCTATATTGTCTCGAATCTGGGTGTTTGTGACACACCTGTACCAGAGAATAAAAAATAAGAGAACGGACACTCTCCGCTCCTACCTAATTTTAGATATTGCACCACGCCCCGCACATTGCCGGTCACATTGACTGAACGACAATAAGGCTGCCGGCGAGCCGTTTTCGCGCGAAGACGGCTTTGATATTTGAATATAGTTTTCATTTATTCATTACGAAACTTGTACATTAATATAAAACATTGTTTTACGTTACTACTTATAATGGTCGTGAATTGTACTGTGTACCGCTGTTTATCATCATTTTCTGAAAGATGAAACGAAGTAAGTAAAAAAAGCATATGTCTGAGACTCATTCAGTTATTGTTTTCTTCATTTATTTACTGCAGAGTAATTATATGTACGTATAAAAAATACAGATACTATACAGATAGTACAACTTCAATTCCTTTTAATGATCACGTCATTTCATAATTTGGACGTACACCCTGCCTTTTTGAGGATGTATGTTTTGATTTTAACGACCTTGGTGACCTAACGGTTGGCGCTGTGAGTGCTAGATGAGAAGGCCCTGTTTTTGATTCCCGGTAGGTCAATATGGGTAATAATTTATACTTTTTTAATTTGTTCTCGTCTGGGTATTCTGGATAGTGGCGCGAAGTTTCTTTTATTATGCTAAGTAACGGGACAAACTAGTTGTGCGCCTGGTGGCAAGCGACACGCCTGTCCATAGCAGTTATAGTGCCACTCAGAGTTTTAAATCGCAAAGATTTGTGGGGCACAGCCACTGCGCCCGTCATACATAAGTTGACTAGTCCCATATGCCTGTAATTTCACCAGTACCCTTACCTTCAAAACTGGAACGCAATAATTACTGAGGCGGTAGAAATAGGTTCTCTGAACGATCTCTTTCACAAGGAGCTCCACTGTTACGCAAAATGTCGATGCTCTTGTACTCATAGCACAGGGAAATCGCTACCGTTAACTGACAATTTGTGTGATTCTATGCCATATTATTATTAGTTAATAACCAAAGTAACATTATTACATGGTATAAAAATGTTGTATTCCCGTAGAATTTGTGGAAAACAACTATACAGAATTTAATCGAGACATAAATATTATTGGTAAGCAAAGGAAGTATTGTTGATAGCAATCTAAATAATAACATCAATCTGACCCCTTTATTTCCATAGCGAATCTGAATTTTAACATCGACTTACAATATAACGCTTAATATTCTAAAGCTTTAGTCTTTATTAATTTAATAAATGTATAAGTTTAAAATGAGCGCTTAACAAGCTTAAGTTAACGTATCTTTCCCGTTTTCGCTGTCAGTCTGTCCCTTTGTTTAATTTTCTGTTCTTATTATGGTCTTATCTGGCTGGCTTAACTGCGTTTAAACTGGCTTCCGACTTGAAAGTGCTTCCTTTATGATTACAACCTACATGTTAGCACTTATTTAAATGAAATACCAATACTTATCATGACCCCGTACAGTTCAAATACACGTCTCAATGCATATTGGGTGCTGTTGACTGAAAAAAAAAGGATGAGATTACGTAAGGTCATATTCTAGATCCTAGAACTAAAGTCGGATTCTAAAATATTTAAAAAAGTTCATTATTGTATGTAGCCAACATGTAAGTCAGCTTTAGAAACTACTACAGAATTCATCACGTATACAAAAGAACTTGCGTACACAATATAAAAGAAGCAGACGGCCAACTTATTGCTCTTATTCACTGTCGTAAAATCTTTCATGGGGTCACGCAATGTCCTAAAAAAAAATTTATATATTTATATATTATAAATTAAGGTTTAGCTCACCCGTATATTTTTCATTTTATGGCCTTAGAAAAAATATATAACCGATACAGAAAATTATTATTCCAAATTTTTTAACAACATCAAAATTAAGCCTGTTGAAATTTCTATTAAATGGACCTTTGTCATTGTTGCTGAAGTTATTTCGATTTCGAAGGGTTTTATGTTAGCGTTGTTCCTTTGTTGTGTTATAAATAGGTGCTATCGAACGGAATCATATTGAATTTTGTACTTATTTAGCAATAAAGTGCGAACCAGGTTTATTTATAACCAAAAGTTTGTTACCGTAATCGTGATATTTATTTCTTGATACCAAAAAGGTGAAATGTTTATTTGAAAGTTTTCAATAAAAAGAAAATAAAATAGAGCCTAACAATTCTTAACACATTTCCAGAAGGTTTTTATGAAAAATACAAAAGGCATACGCAATTGATACATAAAGGGGATTTCGTCAAAGGACAAATGAGGCTATCAGTGCAAAAGCGGTGTAACCCAAATTAATTAAAAAAAAAATTATTACATGTTTTTAATACATGAAAATAGCATCCAAATATAAAATGATTATGTACTTTAGTATCCATTTAAAGTAATATTGTAGAAAAAAATTGAATGTGGGTTATACTACTTTTGCGCTGATAGCCTCAAATTGAATTAACCCTTTTATATAAGCTTATTGAACTTCATTATCTTGGTACATCAAAAATTTTTCTCGTTTATTAGCGTTGACTTGACAAATATACTCTTGTAGGTATTTGCGTAGAATAATGAATGAGGTCTGTGTACAGTGTTTGCGCAGTTTGACGTTTAAGTCTTGAAATAGACTTTATGTTGCATGCGATAAAAACAGTTCATAGCCCAATAAGTAATTCTCGATGTGCTGTTTAGTATATCTATAAAAAATCTAATATTTTCAGCATCTTATAAAGATATCGTTAGACGATAAAGATATAAAGATGTAAAGATATAATAATAACGCACACACTCATAGCTCCGCACTAGGGAAACCTTGTATCGAGCGGATGTCAAGGACACACATAGACAACCACAAATTACACCCAAACTCACGAGAGAAATAAATGTAAGTTATATAAATATTTATCACGACCCAAGTATTGAATGCAGGACCTCTGCGTGGCAGACTAGGATGGTAACCGGTCGGTCACAGAGGCAGTTAAACATAACATGTTGTTAAAAATATGCAGTTGTACATATATTTCCGAGGTCCCGAATTCGATCCCCGGCCGGGTAAATGCAGAAACTAAGTTTTCAATATTGTTTCGAATCTGGGTGTTTGTGGTACGGTCATAAATACAGAAAAAAAGGGGAGATTTGGTATGGGGGCGTGGTTCGTGCCTTTTTTCCTATATCTATGGGTACGGTCGTTGTTTCCGATTTCCATAACACAAGCGCTTTAGTCACTTACTTTGAGATCCCAACAACGTATGTGATGTTGTTTCATAGTTAGTTATTATGTATAAGAATAGTGACGAAAAATATATGGTTTATTAAAGCTTCATTTCCATTATGAATTGTTAAAGTGAATAAAAGTTAAATATAGTTTGTTTTTCTTAAACACACTTAAGTTAATTAGTTCTGAGGGAAAAAAGGCGTGAAAATCGTTCTTTTATTCGGTCATGACTTGACCGAAATAAGAGACAAAGGTGGCCGTGTCTAATGTTGTACAGTTCCGGCCTTATGCGGTGAAGGTTACGGTGTAATACTAGTAATTTTATTTTAGATTCCTATATTTCTTTTCGTACAAAAAAAGCGTCAATTATTAATTACCACTACCACATTTATTAACCATCACGGCTTCTCAAGCAGAGGCCGTGGGTTTGAATCCAAGCTCGCACTTCTGAGTTTATCGGAATTTATGTGCGAAATTTATTAATTAATTAATTTAGAAATTTACCATGAGTTTTTCGATGAAGAAAAACATCGTGATGAAATCTGCACGTTGAAGGTTTTAGCAGCAGTAGAGCTCCTTGTGAAAGAGTTCATCCAGGGTAGTACTGCCACCTTACCTATTTCTGCCGCCAAGCAGTAATGTGAGCATTACTGCGTTCCGGTTTTGAAGGGTGAGGGTGCTCTGGTGAAATAACAGGTACGTGAGACTTGTCATCTTACGGCTCAGGTTGAAGGGCGCAGTGGCCGTGCCCCTCACCTTGACCTTTGCGACTTAAAGCTCTGAGTGGCAGTGCAACTGTTATGGACAGGTGTGTAGCTTATCACCAGACATACGACTTGTTCGTCCCGTCACTTGATATTATAAAAAAAACCCTCGGAAAATGTGTGAAGTCTCCAACCCGCATTGGACCAGTGTGGCGGATTGTGGCCTAAACTCTTTCCTGATTTCCTGAGAGGAAATCAGTACCTAGCAGTAGGGCGTCTAATTAATATATAATATATTTCTTTACGTCCAAAAAACATGCTCATTAATTAGTATTTGTTATAAAAATGCTTCTGCTACAGCGTAAAAACATAAAGAATTATCTACATACGTATATTATTCGTCAGATGTACATTTAATATTAGTAGAAGGGTAGGGACCACTTTGGGAAACTATGATCTAAAGGGCTATGCTTAATTTCATTACAATGGTAATTAATATGTGTGTAGGTTTTAATTTTGCTGTATACAATGCATGATACGTAATGTAAACGTTTAAAATTTGTAAAGATCTCTAATAAGCATCCCTCTGACTGTATTATTATCTGTACAAATATATTAAGGCTTATGTAAAAGCTTTACTTGTGCAGTTGACCCACAAAATATGAGATAGACACAATTTTTGCATGTTTACAAAAAAATATCAAAGAAAAATTCTTTTTTGATACGTACTAGGACTTTAGATTTGCGAAAGGATATTCTTCGAAGCTTGAAGTTGGGCAAAACTTTAAATAGTTCGTAATATTTTCTATATTCGGCATTTTTTTTTCATTGTTTGTTTGTGTGACTATTGATGTGATTGTTTTAAGTAGAATTTTATTCGTTATATAATGAATAATGACTTATTAGTTTTTGGAACATACAAAAGAGACGTTAGTTATAATTACCTAAATAAAAATAAGACTTATTACGTAAAATTTTTGGCGAGGCAGATACTTTTCAAGTATAAAAAAATACTAAAACTTTGTAAAAATCAACCTTTTTTTCAACGTTATTTACACTAATTTGAAAATTAACAGGATACGTATTCTAAATTTACAAAGGTTTTAGTGTTTTTTTAACAGCTGAAATACATTTGTATTGCCGATTTCATTTTGATTACGCTGTCGACCACGACCGGTTAAAAATCATTAAATGCTCACAGACGGTTTCAAGATGCCGATCTTTACATTTATCTACTCCAGACTGAAATTTATTATTTTGTTTATCTTCGTTTATATTTTGTATTTTAACTGCTACAGTACAGTTTGACAATGTAACAGCAGTAACATTCATGCGCCATCTATCGGGAAAAGTAGTCAGTGTGCCTCCTCGTGCCGTCCAATTTCAATCTAAAATGAATAGAATATACGTAGACAGGAACGTAATTATTGTATTGATATAGGTATAGTAAATAATTAACAAAGAGGTAGGTACTTCATTAAAATATAATAAATTTTCTCTACGCCGTTTTTGCGCCGGTTGAATTCTTTGGCGGCGGCGATGTGGAAAAACACACACATGTGCGATGTATAGATGTGTGTCTAGTCTAGAGGTATCAACGACAATATGAACATAAAGATATATCACCAAAACAGCTTGTACGTACGTATTAATTAACCATAACATTACCATTAGCAACCGGCTCAAGGTAATGCTTAATTTACATTACCGCGGAAGGGAATCGAAGTGAATTTTTGTGATGAAATTGTAAATAGCATAATGAGCTTTATGTCAATTGCGCGACCTACAAACTAGATACGATATGGTAGCTGAAGGAATTCCAAAGACTGTGCTAGGATTTTCTAGCTAGATGTGACCTGCTTTTGACTCGTATCTATACTAAACGCGAACTGGGATGATCCCTGTGACATTAAATTTGACGTTTATCATAGGGATAAGATAAAGGCTTACATAGATTTTTAGTGTATTTGATTTTTTAAGCAACATTCTTGCAGTTTCATGTTTCTGGCGTATTCTGAACGATGACTAAATGTGTGAAGTGTTTTGTATTATATTGAAGGCATAAACACACAACTATTATTCAAATGCAATTTCAATAGATATTTAGAAAATTTCAATACTAATTATCATATCATTAATTTATAACTTTAAAAAAAGTAATGACACTGACTTGTTAATTCACTGTCTATGATTAAAATTCAAACTTTAAGGATGAATGCCCGTACTGTACATTTATTAATTAAATTATTGAAAACTTTTTATCGATGTACCTCATCTCTAGCAAATGCAGTGTAAAGAGTAACCTTTGCACATGACGTAAAAAATTAATCAATTTTTGAAAAAAAAAAAAAAAATGATTTTCCGTTCATTTCTCACAAATAAACATTGATTTAGTGTTAATTTTACTTTAATTTAATGTATTTACTCAAACAAAGGCTATTTATTCATTTAAAAGCGAGGTTTATAAAAATAATTTATGAAATGCATAAATTGGTGCACGTTGTTACAAGGTTATAGCGGTTATATTGTGTAGATTTTTTATGAACTGTTACAGGGCATTTTTTTATAAACTGGCACATTGATTTTATACAGTTTTTTTTTTTATGTTGTGTATTTAGTTATTGAGGTTATACAGTTGGCATAAAGTGCGTTATGTTATGGCTACAAAATTTGCTTGACTTTCGTTCCTCACTAATGCAAATTTACAAACCTTACAAACTTCGTTAGCGGCTGTCAATTGGAGTAAGGTAGTCAGTTCCGTGACTGAATGATAACAAAAGTTCAGATCCGGTGGTGAACGGCGACCTTTGTTGAGCACGATATGGCCCAACCCATAAGGCGACACGATGGTGGTATTGTAACCATGTATATAGAATTTTGTGGATATTTTAAATAACTTGAACAACATTTTTTACAATTTTCCTTCGTCTTTGCATATAGTATATCGAATACAGTGGTAATATAATCATTTGTGTTGTGTAAATTGTGGATATGACAAAATCGTTTCTAGAAGATACTTTTCAATAAAAATTTAAACAGACCAGCTTGTCATAAAGGGTAGCAAATTGGTTACTAAGACCATAATTACAATCCAACATCTCTGAGACAAAAAAAAGCTATAAAAATTCTCCGAGAGGATTTTGCTTAAGGAAAATTAAGAAATGGCACAAAGAAATAGAGGCTTGAACGCCAAGAAATTGAGTAACAATTTTCTTTCTGCTGCTGAAAAAAACAATGCAGTTATTTTTAATCAATTTCGTATTTCAAATTGGACAGTAAAGCTAAACACTATAATTGTTGGAGAACACGTTAAAATATGGGATTGTCTCATTCGTTTGAAAATTTTTGGTCATTCAATCTGAAGGTATCGCTCACTTTTAAGATCTCAGCTATAGCAACGAGCATTCTTAAATACAGCCAAGGTTAATTACAGCAGCATAATCGCATTAAGTTGTTTCTTTTACTTACTTCAATGTAAAAGAGCGTAATGATAATTAATATGATGTGTAAATTACGCTTTTCAAATACATTTATCGTAAGCAACGATTGTTTCCCGTGGCGTAACTGATATTTTAATAAGGGAACTAGTCTACCGTGTTAAACCAATAAAACCACTGTAGTAATATCATTTTGAGAAAAAGCTGCAAATATATTGTTTTCGGCTTTTTGTAATTTTTGTTAATAACATAAAAATGTACATTTAACTTATCTACTTTGTATATTAGATATTAGTTATTTATCTAGCTATTATACATTTACTTTGTAATATAAGCTGTATCTATTAAAAATTAATCAATCTCTTTTCCCTTAGTAACTGCCGAAACAGCCTTGTTGTAATGAAATTAGACCACACTGTATTGGGACTTTTGGTTTGACAGGATTGTGATCCTTTAATAGGGACACAGATTTTGATATTTTATTTTGGAAACTTGAGTTAGTGACAAATAAACTCGTATATGATAAGCAAAACAAAACACACCAAATATCTACCTGGATGAGAACTTGTACGAATACGAATACATTTAGACACTGGATGAATTGAAACTTAACCAGTTGAATTTTTTTTTATTATTATTTATTGAATATCATACTTTTTGTTTTAATTTTGTTATGATACTAAGTGACAGGACGAACAAGTCATGCGTTTGGTGTTTAAACACTCTTGTCCATAGCAGTTACAATGCCACTCAGAGAGCTTTATATCGGAAAGATCTGAGGGACACTGTCACTGCGCCTGTCACTCTGAGACATAAGTTGACAAGTGTATGTGCCTATGCCTGTAATTAATAATAGTAATATTTTACTGTCATTATTTTCATATATATATTTCGATAATAATTCACTAGTTTGTTGTTATTATTCATATCAAACATAAAGAAAAATTCCTTTGATCTCACTGAATCCTTAACTTTTGTCTTTCAATTTCAATTTCATTGTGTGGTGGAGCGTTTCAATGGAGCGTTGTACATTTGATGATGCCAATCAATAATTACTGAAGTGGTGTCCCCACAGATCAAAGATTTCTGAAAAATAAATTTCCTAAATTGTTTTAATACAACAACACTCACAAGTCTAAAGTGATATGGGACCACCGTTTGCCTAAAGTTGTATTCTACTCCGAAATGGCGGAAGGCAAACTGAAGCTTGGTGGTCAACATCTTCGTTAGAAGGATGTGCTCAATAGACATCTACACGCTTGCGCTATTGATCCAGGTTGGGAGGGGTTCACATAAGGTCGTCTTGGCGGTCTACTTTACATAAAAATGTAAAAGCATTCGAACAAAAGCGAATTGAATCATTAAACGAAAAGCTCCAAATGAGTAAAGAGAGACGTAAGCCCCCATATACATATATTTTCAACTCTGCAGGCCAACCTTATTGCTCTGTTTTTGATCGGGCATTTAAGACAAAATTCGTATTCTTCTTTCAATCCATTCTTGACTGCAGTCGATCTATTGTTCTAAGTCTGAACTCGTCAAGAACACAATGTACCTATTTGTTGACCTTGTTGTTGTTTATATATGTTGACCTTGACTCCTCACCACTTGTGGTTTTGTTTGGTGTTCGTATGCCGTATTTGGGCACAGCCAGGTGCTTGCGGGTAATTTTTGATCGGTGCATCTATGGATCGGTGTCTTACATGGAAGCCGCACGTTGCTAAGGATAGCAGGAAGGTGTCTGGTGCATATTATACACTTAGGTGAGTTAAGAACTTTTGTCTATTGAGACAAAAATTATGCTCAGAGCACCGATACTGCACTATCCAGATTTGACAGGGTCAAATCTGGATAGTGCAGTATCTGGATAGTGCAAAGTCACCCTGTTCAACAAATTGGAATGGTTTCAAAATATGTGTATAAGATTTATCTTCGGACTTCGTAAATTTGACCATGTCTCCCAATTTCGCGCACAACTTAAATGGCTGCCCATCCACCGGTACAGAAACCTTCACACGCTTTCCATTACCTACCTTACTCTGTTCCTTTACGCCTCTTTGCCTTAAAGAACGCTTTATTTTTCACTCTTCTACACTCCACTTCGGTTTCTGATATATTCAGACCAAACACCTCTCATGCCTTCGATTTTTACACCAACTCATTTACTGCATCTGCTATCCGGATATGGAATTATATTCCTGAATCCATACGAATCTTTTTTCTTGATTCCTTCAAACGACGTGTTAAGGAATACTTCTTCAACTACTAAGTCTGGTTTTTGCTCTCAACTCATTTCATTTATTTCCTTTTTGCAGGCCTATAATCTTCTTATGTATATTATTATTTTTTTTAGAAACTATTTAAGTACATCTTATTATTACATATTATTATTTTTTATATATGTACATTCTACATTATTATTATTTATGTGTTTATTTAATTAATGAGCAGTGTATTTTAACACGCTTCCATTAAAATATATTCTTTGGGCTTTCGGTTTTTAAATTTCTCTCCCAAGGTTGCCTAGAAGAAATTGCTATTTATCAATAAAGCCACCTGTCATACATTATTAGTTTCCTCTGTGATAAGTATCACAACAAAGCAATAAATAATATTTCATTCATTCGTAGGTATTCTGAAGTATTACGGCTCGTTACTCAAATCCTTGCATACAAAAAAGGTCATGGGAAACCTTCTGAGAACCGAAGAAAGTTCCTGATCTAAAACTAAATTTTAAGGCTATTCATCTAACATGAACATTATGTTTTACCAAAGGAGTGTAAGTAATTTTAATTTTAGGCATTCAAGCTATTAACTCAGATTTTTTAAACTATTTATGAAAAAATCAGTTGTCCAATATTATATACCTACTAACTGAGTAATAAGAAGTCGTAACAGTCGTAACTGTAACAGTGACGTATCGATTTCGACATTGTAGATTAAAAGTCTGCGAGAACGGTGTATATAACATTTTATTGTAGAAATTTTGCATCTACGGTTTGTGCCAAATAACATGGTAATAGCGACCATTCATCCGACTTTCATTTCGAACGCACAACTTGTAACGACCGATTGCTGATTTCCTACAAATCTGTGATTAACATAATAAAAGTTAACGACGTAAATTAAAAAAAATAATGTTATTCAGGCATATCACTCTGTGAATTAGATTTTTTTAAATCTCTGTATTCTTAATTGTTGTTAAAAAAAACATGGAATCAGTGGTAAGAACATCTACTGGTAAATACAGTATATGTCGTCGTCATATGAATATATTCGTCGTATTGAACATAGCATCGACAAGTAGAATATTTTTTTTTAATGGAATGCGCATGACCTCCATCTCACCTGATGGAAAGTGACGATGAGGTCGACGGTGGAGAATGCAGACCTAAATGATGCCTTTGCCGTTTCGCCTTGAAAAGGCTTAAGTTATAATGTTAAGGGAACAAATCTGCAGGCAGGGAATAACACTCCATAGCCGTTCGCCATATAAATGTGGAAGCGTAACGCTTCGTGGGAATCTTTGGAATATCCACAACATAGGGGTGGTACTCAAGCCTGCGCCTAGTCCCACGGTGATGGGAAGGGGAAGGCGGAATTAAATTGTGTAATTCCATCGCACACTCTCCGTGATATATCCTGTAATTTTACAGCCAATACGCAGGCATCTTTACGGCGGTGTTCTGCAGCTTCCACCTCCACTAATTCCGAGTCACCTATAAGCTTCTTGGCACGGTTATCAATTGAATCTAAGGTAGTCAGTTGGTATGTAGCAGAGCCATCCCAATGGTGGCAGCAGTACTTCTTGCCCGACCGGACTTGTGCTTGGTACAGCTGAATCTGAACACCTCACCCTAGAAAGGACCCCAAGCTTCCTTGCTGCATTTTTGACCATGGATTCAATGTATTTGCCGAAGTTCAAGAAAATAATCAATAAATGTAAGCAATAGCGACTCTCTCGATCGGATTCTGAAAGTGACGGTTTTTGCATAATATTTATGTTTTTAGTATATGCTTAATTAAAAATAAAAAGTACATAATCAATATGTTTTCTTACTATAAAACTATTTAAAGGTTTACAACCATCAGTACGTGAGGAGGAGGAGGTCATCTCTACTTCAAAGTGAACTCTACCTCGATACACTAACGATAATACTTTCGCATGTTACTAGGGACATTGGAGAGTATCGTTTTCACAAATGACGTATACAGTGGTAGGAAGGGGTGACTGATCAGTGATCACTATTGCCGCTTTGCCATGCTAATTGGCACTCAGTATAATCCACACTGCTAAATTTTATGTTTATAGAAAAAATAACTAGTTTGGTATGATTTGATTAAAAAACCTAAGCAACTTTACTTTGAAAAGTTTTGCAATTTTATGTCAAGTTTTGTGTTTTAATGGCGTCTGAAAAGTAAAAGTAACTTCTCCACTGAGAGCAATTGCAGACAGAACAGCCTGATTTTCTTCGAAAACAAAATAAATAAAACTCTTTGGCAGCAAAAACAACGGTATTAAATTGGCAAGCAAACTGCTTTCAAAATGAGGTTGTTTTTTAATTAAAACATTTTTTAAGACCATTTCTCCTGTTATCAATTTATATTTGATTAACTGTCTTTTGTTTTTATTGTAGAGATTGAGAGAGAGAATATTCCACAGTGCTATTGTAAAACTGGATAATATAAGTAGCGAATAAACTATTTCAAAGAAAGTTAAGCTCGTACAATATAATTCTGTCGTGTGCCTTAGTTAAGTAACAGTAGACCTACTTAGTGATAATTCCGATACGCTGTGAAACGTGAAATCGTTTTGCAACTATGAGCAATTTTAATAATCACTTTGCTATATTTAAAGCGAATAGCATAGAAAGTGAATGCTGATGTGAACGAATTACACTAGATCGTAATAAGAATCTAGTTGTTACTGGAGCTCTACTGTTGTAGAGCTCCTTGTAAAAGAGTTCGTCCAGAGAAGTACTGCCACCTTACCTATTTCTGCCGCCAAGCAGTAATGTGACTATTACGGCCTTCCGGTTTTGAAGGGTAAGACTCAATTTATATTGCAGCGAAACGGAGTGGAAGTGAATTTTTTTTTTGGATTTTCAAAAAAAAAATTTTCGCGGAATTCTCGCGAGCGTTCGCGAGAATTCCGCGGAAAATTTTGACTCGTATCTAGTTTGTACGTTACACAATTGACCATAAAGTTCATTGTGCTATGTTACAAAATAAAAAAACTACCTTCCATTCCGTCCTGCCGCAATATAAATTGAGTCTTAAGGTGCTGGTGAAATTACAGGCACATAGGACTTGTCAACTTTATGTCTCACCATGAGACGGGCGTAGTGGCAGTGCCCCGATCTTTGTGATATAAAGCTGTTTTGGACAGGCGTGTCCCTTATGTCACCAGGGCGCACAACTTCTTCTATCCGTCACTTGGTATTATATAAAAAAAATCCAGTCGCTAAAACTTAATAGAACACCTTTATAAATGAATAAAAACACTGTTATTTAACTCATTTCGTAAAGTTTTACGAAATGAATTCGACGACGTCTTGGAAAAGGAGGTGCACTGATTTTTAAGAGATTTTTTGTGTTTAGACAAAGTGTTATAGTAATAATAATAATATATTTATTTTTCTCCTCAAATATAATAATTGTACATAAACCAAAATATAGTTTAAGTCTCTTACAAGCATAATGTTAACAAAATGATGTTTACATTACGCTTGCAAGAGACTCATATCTAAACTAAGCAGAAGCTTGTAATATGGGATACCAAGGTCTCTCACCATGGATAACTACTGATGCCATATTACATGATAATAGTTTCCAATTTTAGGCAGTAGAGCTCTTTGTGAAAGAGTTCGTCCAGGATAGTACTGCTACTACCTTACTTATTTCTGCCCCCAAGCAGTAATGTCAGCATTACTGTGTTCCAGTTTCGAAGGGTAAGGGTGCTGGTGAAATTACAAGCACTTGGGACTTGTCAACTTATGTCGCAGGGTTACGGGCGCAGCAGTAGTGCCCCTCAGATCTTTGCACTTTAAAGCTCAGAGTGGCACTGTCATGGACAGGCGTGTAGCTTATCGTCAGGCGCACGACTTGTTCATACCGTGACTTGCTGTTATAAAAAAAAATCAATCCAGTATTACAAGGTAGTAAATTACTTTATATTTAAGTAATAATTAACAAGTTATATAGGAAATTTGAATAACTTTAGTAAAGGATATGAAGAGTCCGGACCCTAGCTGTTTAAAAGTCAACATTAGTTTCGCGTCAGGATGCTTCTCGGACCGGTCGTGTTGGTGAAACAAAGGAAATTCCTGCTTTTAATGGTCATTTGAAGTGAAACCCAATAAATGAGACACCACTTTGATCTGTTCTGACGGATTCAAACATTCTCGCATGTTTTGCCACAATTAAGTCAATGTGTTGTTGATCACACGACCTCGTTTTTTTATTTTCACTTTGGAGTGCAATTCTTGAAAATTGCTTCATGAATTAACTCTTTAGATCAACAACATTAAACCTATTATTATACGTTTCACTGCTGGGTACGGGTCTTCTCACAGGCAAAGGTATAGGCCATAGGTCGCCACTTTCGCCAATGCGGGTTGGGAACTTCACACGTTTTCCGAAGGTTGTGAACCTTCTTTGACATGCAGGTTTCACCATGATGTTCTCCATCATCGTGCTAAATTTCAACTTAAATTTCACACATAAATTCCGAAAAACTCAGACCGGTTTTCGAACCCATGGCCTCTGCTTGAAAAGCGGCTGCTCATTACTATTGGACTCATAGATATAGAAATTAGGCTACCACGACCTCTTTAGATACAAGCGAACAATGCATTCTTTTGAACACATGTGTATGAGAATAATTTTATATTGTTGCCCTTAATTTAAGTTGTTATTGTTATTTCTATGTTTCAAGTTGTTTCTCATAGTATTTTATATTTATTATCTATTGAATCTTGAACATTAAATGATGCTGATTGACATAACAGCAAGCAAGTGGGTTATTGCTAAACAATGATCGCCCTGTTCCCTTGACCTCCATACTTATATTCGGCACTAGGCTTCGCGCGAGAACAAAATTGTGGATCAATTAACTTCGGCCGTCAAAAGTCATTTATCAAAATAATAGTCTGTTAAACAATAACCATTAATCGTAACAGCTCACACACTTGGAATTATTATTAAAACATTACCATTTTCAACACGTCTTTGGGATCTTGGGAAATATATATATGAGGTAACGGTAATTTTAATCTCAAATAAAATTTTAACGAGAGTTAGAGGGAACCATTTCGAAGCGTATGTTGTAATATCTTTATATTTCGTGACTTGTTTTACGTCAGTTAACTAGAACACTCATAGGCCCTTCAATATTAAGTGATCAATTTGCTAGATAAGTAAAGTTTTAAAATGATTTTTTCTTATGATGCCAAAAGACGGGAGGAACAAGTCGTGTGTCTGGTGTTAAGCAACACACTTGTCCATAGCAGTTGCAGTGTCACTCAGAGCTTTAAATTGCAAAGATCTGAAGAGCACTGCCACTGCGCCCGTAAGTTGAAAAGACCTATGTGCCTGTAATTTCACCAGCACTGTTAGCCTTCAAAACCGGAACGCAGTAATCCTCACTTCAAAGTGGCAGTACTTCCCTGGATGAACTCTTTCACATTTCACTCTTCATTGTTCAAATTTCGTTTCGTTACTGTCGGTTTCGTGCTTCTTTCTTGACTTTTTGTTTGGTTGTTGTCAAGTTTTTAAATTGTTGTGTAGTTTTTTAGTGACTTAATAAAATAATAATTGAATCCTTCTTATTTTGTTTATCATTTGTTCTTAAACTAGTCTCTAAATCGATTCTCTCCTAGCTTCGTTACCAACTATCTCGATAAGATATTGAAATCGATTTTTTTTTCATTCGAATTTACATCACCACATCTCACAAACTCAAATTTCAAACGTTATCGTACCCATGCTATGTGAAATGGGACTATAGAAGTATGCTAGCGATGCGCGATTGAGAATGATTTCGATGTTCCACGTTTAAATTTTTAACTATTTTGGCAGAGAATGTGATAATTTTAGAAATTATAAATATATAATCGCAAACTTTTTTATTCGAACTGAAAAAAAATTAGGCTTCATTAACTACTAATCCTGTCATTCGAATGACAAATTAGTAACCTTTCGTATTCGAACTATCGGAATGATCATTCATTACTAATTAGTATTACTAATCCATAGATTCCATAGAGCACATTTATATAAGCGCATTTCATCATATTTTATTGGAATTGGAATGGAATTCCCTGCCTTCGACTGTATTTCCGAGCTCATACAACCCGAGTATGTTTAAGGTGCCACTGAATAGACATCTTCTGGGTGAGCTCGTTCCATCGTAGATCCTAACTTTGCTCCAGAGCTAGGTAGTGGTCAAGAGCAAGTCCATTTAATTAAAAAAATCTGCCTGGCTATCTCTGACATATGTATGGTAAATATCGTAAATGTGACGGGGACAGGCATATTTTGATATGGACATGGGGAATGACCTGGTGGTCGAATCGTGCACTCGAGTCCAGTCGAATGATTGAATTCGACTTAGGCGAATGATTTGACCATTCGAATAATTAGTATTATATTGACAGTCACGTATCAATAAAGTACGCGATTATTAGAATCACAAAAAGTGGTGTACGCTGCTGTACACATGTCAAGGACGCAATAGACTCTTGCAATTTTTCTCACCGATCGAGTATAGTACGTTACTTAACAATAGTGAATGCTTGACTGTAATTAGCAGGTATACTTTCTGTAAAGATGCGGTAATTCATCTTGGTGCCTTGCTAACTCGCAATGGATCACTGCAGTCAAATAAGATAATGCTTGTTTGAAAGGCAAAGCTTTACCAGCTTTGATTTTTTTACGTTAATTTATTAGGGCACCGAGAAGTAAATTAAAAATGAGCTTATTGAAAATATGAATATTACTGCATTAATTTCTATGCTAACGAATTTTAAGAGTCCAGGGAAACAATGATCAAAGTCACTAGAGGAGCACTTTAGAATAACATAATTTTTAATTAGGAAAACTGTTAATGTTGTTTGAAAAAGACATGCAAAAATGCTACCTGAAATAAAGTCCATGTTGTGACATGATAAATATGTAATACTATGTAATCCATTTTACTTAAAAAATTCCTTATAAATCTTATTCAACTTTTCTACCATTTAGTCTCATTCATGTTATGCCTAAAACTAAAAGTAGATTTTTCAGGATATTGAACCTTATTAGTCTTTTCCTGATTAGGCAAAATACGCTCAGCGTTTAACGAGTTAGATGGCGGTATTAACTCAGAACGTGTTTTAGGTGACTTTGATCGTTCTTTCCCTGGTTTCCTCAATTGTGGAAATTAAAATTTGGAAACAACCGAAATTGAAAGTTTCGAAAATTATTGCTGATGGAATTACTACTCTATCACCTTAATTTATATTGTACCTAAAACTATTTTAACCATTTTTATTTGTAAATCATTCATTATAAATTTAATAGTGATCGTGTATTTCATAAATTTTGGTGCTTGTTAAACTATTCTCAGGGTGACGACGGGCGCGGTGGCAGTGCCCCTCAGATCTTTATGATTTAAAGCTCTAAGTGGCACTGCAACTGCTATAGACAGGTGTGTTGCTTACCACCAGGTGTACGACATATTCGTCCCGTCACTTGATACCATAAAAAAAACCTATTCCATAATTTAGGAACGCTATTAGGAGTGACAACATGGACATACATAGGTAAGTTAGTTTTTCTTTCAGAAGTTTAGTATATTATTCGGGAGTACAATTTGTTTCGTAGATTTGTGATTTAAACAAGTTCTCTATTATTTGGTATGTATGATTAGTTTTGTCGGTATGTTCTGTGTTCTGTATTTTTCAGTTAGGTGATACTCATTTTAACGCAGATTAGTTAATATTATTATTACAAATAACCTTAATTCGCTGGAGCTTAATTTATTTGTCGAAACTTTTATTATTTCCCATTGAATAGGAACGGATTCGGTGTAAGTAATATTAATTAATTGATAACTTTAACGTTTTCTTTCCATCAGAGGTATTTTTTTAATGGCTCTTTAGATTAATCATCCAAATCAAAAACTGAATCCAGTTATTCATGATTAACAAGTGCATGTTTAGATTTACAACATTGTATAATAATAACTAACATTTTACAAATTACATTAGCTATGACTGTTCTAAATAAACAAGACGAAAATTGCGTATGTTTTGTACAACATTTCATGTCTTAATTCTTACTTGTACTTTAACGAAGTTTTTGTAAATGTCACTCCTTTGAGTAATTTATTTACCTAATGTAGATAATTATTATTTCCGTGCTTCCCTAATAAAACATTTGTATAGATGAGAAACATATTTTAGAGAGAATGTGAGACAGAATAGTCTTATTATCTGTAAAAGGAGAAAGAGGAACTGCAGCAATCGTTACTTCGTTATTTAGACAAAGCGTGTCGTGAAGATATCAAAATAACGTAATAGGTATTATTGTTTTTTTTTGGTTTTCTTATTATAGGTTATTGAAACACAACCTTCTCTACCTCGTTTGGTAGGTACACATTAGGGCTTACCCTCATTTCTATTATAGTCGAGTAGAAATGTATCCACTTGTGGCTTGATTGAATAGACAACTAGTCGTAATACTTTTTTTATTAGCAAGATCTATTGACCTACCACATAATCCGGGACATGGTGAATTAATTCTTAAGTAGGTGTGATCTTGAAATTTTGGTCTTTAGAATTACCGTTAAATGCCATATATAAAATCATTTGACATTGAATAGTATTGAAAATGAAAATATTTTTCGGATCTTAATTTTTTTTTATATCAATAATTTAACTACCTCTGTGGCCAAACGGTCGCCATGCCGCAGAGGTCCCAGGTTCGATTCCCGATCCGGGAGAAATATTTGTATGGCCTACATTTATTCCTCTCGTGAGTTTGGGTGTAATTTGTGGTTGTCAACGTGTGTGTCCAAGGCACCCGCGACACAGGGTTTCCCTAGTGCGAGACTATGTTGAGTGTGTGCGTTATTATATATAGAAAAAAGTGATGGGATGAATAAGTCCTTCGCCTGGTGGTAAGTACAACAGTTTCCATGGCAGTTGCAGTGCCACTTAGAGGTTTAAACGATCTGTGTGGCCTGCCACTGTACCTTTTGTACCTTTATGGCCAAAGAATGTAAGCTAAAACGTAAACCGGTAACTGTACACGGTCAATATTTAAAAAAATATTATTGACACGAAGATCGAACAATATCTAAGGAATTTTTACGTTTTTTTAATAACAGTGTAATTTAAAAATAACATTTATAAGCATAAGAAGTAAGTGACTACATGAAAAAACAATTTGAGACATCAAGACAGGGATAATGTCTAAATATTTTGAAACACTAACCGTCACAAATACATACTTATACATTGTCTTAGATAATAAATAACAATTGCGAAAGTTGTTACAAAGCGCTAAAATTTATCTTGCGTAGGTATACGAGTATATCTACTACGTTACGTAATTGTATATTAATGGCAATTTTAAAACTTAAATGGCCTTCAACGGTTTATTTCTTGAAGTACATGTCTTAGCACAGTATTCACTTAACTCTAAGGAGGTCTGGATGTTGTATAACAAATTGGAATTAGCGATAACTCCTTGGTACCGCCTCTATGAGGATTTGAGGGTAGCATTATGTGTAAAGACAAAACCCTCTTTACGAAATAAAGAAAAATAAATTATTCATCTAACATGTATTCTATTTCTGACTTTGACGTCCTGTACACCTATACACACCTGTACACCTATACATAGTATACATATGGGTACTATGTATAGTGTCTACTGTGGTTCGAAATAAATGAAATTACTCCTGTGATAAGTTGCTAACATATGCTAAAATTATGTACGAATATACGTGTGGGTTTACGAAATTTAATTCAATCTGAGCTATGTTTCATTTAGAATATTGCCTACTACATTAACAATGTTATACTAGCAATAAGAAGTATAACATGTTTCATTTTACATGATTATTACGGCTATTCAGCATAATTTATCTCGTGCAGCAGGTTAAATTTTGCTAAGTTGGAAAGTTAAATTTTTAAAGGACTATTGTACCGTTTCGCCTAATTCAGCAGAGGCAATACTTTTTTTTAATAACGCAGATGTGTAGGCCGGCTTTGGCCTAAACGCTCACCTAAGAGAAGACCCGTGCCCAGCAGTGGGGCATATAAATGGGTTGATGATTTTATTTATTATTTACTAGAGGTCGTAGTGGATAAGTCCAACTAAAAAAACAAAGCTAAATTTTACCCAATATTGTGTGTTAACGTGAGAAGTTTTATTACGAAAATGTAGACCTACTAATTATTGTTAATCCTTTCTGTAAATTTTACTGGAATTTATTTAAAGTTTAGTATTAATTTTTTGGGTTCTGTAGGCAAAACAGGAAGCATGTGTAGTCAAGCAGAAGACGGAAAGACAAAACCATAAAACTAAGTCTTTCTGTTAGCAGATACACCTCCGTGTCCGTTTTCTCGCTATCTTTAAACAGTTATTGTGTTAGCACAATAATCCCTTAATTTATATTTAAAATACTTTTTGCTTCTTTGTATAGGAATAGTGTCTGAGTTATAATACCACTTTAGTAGCTGCCACGATAGCGACAAATGGTATGATATGACCTTCAACAAGCTTAGCAGAGATTTTTCCCTGACGAAGAGTTAAATTCAATTGTGTAATCGAAGACTCAATTTTTTTTAATAGTTACAGTCTGTTATAAATTTATTTATATGTACTTGGTTATTTGTAACTTTTGTCTAAGGACTTTCAATAATTCATCAAATTTTACTGTCACACAAAAATAGAAATATAAATGTAGGTCGCGCTAAGCGGTGATAACTGTGTCCGAAACGCAGGAGCGTGGGTAGGTGTCGCTGTCGCGGCCGTCCCGTGAGGAACTTTGCACGTATGAACTTACTTATACCTTACTACCAAATTGATATCTCTAAATTAGGTAAGTTGTTATAAGTCACAAAATAGTATTTTTTATTTACTGTTTAAATCCGTCCTGTTTCATATATATTATAGGTTCAACGTGTATAGTAGCTTAATGCAACGTAAATGGAGTCATAGTGTTTTGTTTTTCATATTATTAAAAAGTTAAAAAAGAAATGGGTGTTTTCTATAATATACTTAAAAAGGATATATTTCAGGTAAAAAGCAAAAAATGCTATTTTGAGCCTTACAACAACTAACGTGGGAAGTATCGAAATATAGATGTAAAAAGTAAGTAAGTACAATATAGACTTAAAAGTTTATTTTTGGTAAATTTATTATGTATTGCAAAAACTAATGGAAGAAAGGTTGTTGTTTATGATGATGGTAAAATAATCCTGCAAGGTTGTTAGTATTTTACAAATAACCCTGTATGAATACTGAACGTACAATTTACGTTACTTAACTTTATGTCGACACATTTTTCATACGAATGACTAAGTACTCAAGTTTGCTCATTATTCCGGACTTATAAAGTCATAAAGGGGTATTTACTTTTGTCATATGCCACTTTTTAAGGTAAGAGTTTTAAGAAAGTAAAAGGGTGTTTATTATTTATAATGTAAATCTACGAAAGTACAAGTACTGGCAGTACAATGTTTCAAATGTACTAAATGTTCCACTCAGAGTTTTAAATCGCAAATTTTTCGCAAAAAATTTTAAATCGCTCTACTGCTCGTAGAGCTCTTTGTGAAAGAGTTCATCCAGGATAGTACTGCCACCTTACCTGTTTCTGCCGCCAAGCAGTAATGTCAGCATGACCCGTTTCCAGTTTTGAAGGACAAGGGTACTGGTGAAATTACAGGCACATGGGATTTGTCAAATTATGTCTATGCGTCCTCCCCGACGATCCCGACCCTTGCTCCTGTGTTTTACATAGGACTGGTATTTACGCCAGCGCTTTCTTTTCTTAGTGCACAGAGCTATCTCCGCTTGGAACGATCTATTTATATAACTATTTTTAAATTATTTTTGACCGAAAGTAAAATTTTATGAATCATCAAAAGTCACGGAACAAAAGTTGTTGTTTGTTATGATGTTAATATAGTCTTGCAAGGTTGTTAGTATTTTAAAAATATTCCTATATACTCGTTGTATAAACCGGTCACTATGTACATTGTACCGGGTTCTTAACTCTGTCTAAGAATATTCTACAAAGAATGAAAAATGTGTCTGTGTCTATAATCTAGTCCAAGACGTCGAATCTGGGGTCTGGCACGTTTCTATTTCTTTTCATTCAATTGTGCAAACATTAAATTTTTTCATCTTAGTTATTATACATAGAAATATCAGCGTTATAAGATTGAGTACAAAGGTCATGGTAACTTTAAAAAGATTTTGTTATAAAATTAAATATTTACAAAAAGTACCACACTATGTAACATATTCAACACATATATACATATACCCATAGTATGTTAATGCACAAAGAGCGCGAGAGCTAGAGATAAATTATTTATTATATTTATTAAAAATCATGCGCTGTATGTCGCTCTCGCGCAAGGCGCGCCCTATTGTGCTAGCCCTACTGATAGAAAGTGACAGAGAGGTCGACGATGGAGTATGCATATAATGTTAGAAAAAGCGAATTCATCGTATTCAAGGTCAAACACAAATGCCTGCCCCCTGTCCCACTTGTTTTGTTAAACGGGAATCCACTGAATAGAGTGGAGCAGTTCAAGTATCTAGAACACATAGTATCATCTGACCTTGATGACAACAAAAAGAACGCTAAACACTGTCTGTGCGTGCCAACACGTTACATCACAGGTTCGCGAATTCTTCTACTGATGCCAAAATCACAATCTTCAGAGCTTATTGTGCGCGCGGGGTTCGGGCCGGTATGGAGCCGGCACCAAAAGCATCCTGAGCATGCCAGCGAACCAGCTCAACTATCCATACTATTTTTTTTTATAATATCAAGTCGAAGTACGAACAAGTCGTGCGCCTGATGGCAAACTACACGCCTGTCCATAACAGTTGCATTGCCACTCAGAGCTAAAGCTAAATTTAAAAATCGCCAAGATCTGAGGGGCATTACCACTGCGCCCGTCACCCTGATACATTAATAAGTTGACTAGTCTCATATACCTATAATTTCACCAGCACCCTAAACCTTCAAAACTGGAACACACTGATGCTGACATTATTGCTTGGCGGCAGAAATAGGTAAGGTGGCAGTACTAGCCTGGATGAACTCGTTCACAAGGAGCTCTACTGCTACTTAAATCTATCTTCTCCGTTGTTTTGTGTACATGCACTTACGTTAGTAAGTGTAACTGTTACGAACACTAAATGGATCTATGTTACCTTAATAGAACACATTTTGTTATTTATAGAATAGTCTCGCTTTACAGTCACTACACACAAAACTCAATTTTGTACAGATTTTTTAAGATTATGCTCAAATTTTGTTCACAGAATCGTATAAGGTTAAGTAAGCTGTGCACTGGTGTTATTTGTATGATAGTTATACATGTTAAGTCGTGGGAACTTGATCGTTCGGTCTTGACAAGACCGATGGTATAGCAATCTTAGGCATTCGCTTGCAAAATTAGGACCGAGAACGTAATTAGAATGTTTATAAATAGGACATTACTAATAGGATTAATTAGGAATTAATAACCTTACGTGGGCCCTTACGTGAATTCACGTATTTAATTTGATGTATATTTATAGGTATTTGGCATTTATAGTCCATGGTATTTGGTATAATTAAAAAAAAAAAAATGTAGTGAACTTGATAAATAGACATTGATGTAATTTTAAGTTTGTTGAATATTACAATGTTTTACTACTATAATATTCAATTATTTTTGTAGAATTACTCCACTAGTTTTTTATAATTATTAATACAAAGATTGAACACAAACAAAAATTCCTTAGATGTGGTTGGATTCGAACCTGAGCGTCATACCGTAGCTGAAGTGAAAAAAGATTTTCATAGATTTCTCACAAATGTAGATGGCGCTGCGGCAAAAAAGTCTTTAAGACCAAAAACATAGATCTGCAACAAGAACAGAGAGAAATTTAGAAGGTGTGCTGGTTCGTTCCATAGCTCAGTTGGGAGAGCGTTAACAACGGTATGATGAGGTCGCTCATTCGAGTCCAGCCGGATCCAAGGAAAATTTCTTTGTGTTCGCTCTTTGTATTATGTATTGATATGTTCAACGGTATTTATTACACTTCCGTTGGCGCCCAGACACACGAGGCGAAAGTTTTCGCGCGGCTGCCACGCGGTCGAAGAGCGGACTCCGCTCGGTGACCGCGTAGACAAAAGACAAGCTAGTGCCTAGCTAAAAGCTAGTATTTTGCCATGACAGTTCGGTCTCTGAACACGTTACGCGGTCGGTCGCTGGCCGCCGCGAACTCCGCTCTTCAACCGCGTGGCGGCCGCCGCGAACTCCGCTCTTCAACCGCGTGGCGGCCGCCGCGAACTCCGCTCTTCGACCGCGCGGGGTGAGCGCGATGAAATTCGTGTCGCATAAACGCGCTCTAACACTTTCTTATTTCCAATCGTTATTATGATATACGAAGTATAGTTATGAAGACGAAGCCGCACAAAACACAAGTCGCCAATAAAACTCCGATAACAATCTTGTAATTAGAATAATAACTTTATCCGCTAAATCATAATGTGTAATGGATAGGAATTCACTTTATGAGGACAATAGGTTTATGGGCCTGTTTAAATACAGCAATGAAAATGGTAATCACGTTATAAAAATGTTTGAGAGCAAAGTTTTGTAGCGAGGGAAATTGTCCTACAAATAACGGTACGCATAAGACCTATTAAGTCTTAGTAATTGCGCACAAGGATGCGTGAAAATTATACGATGTTACTGTTACAATTTCGTTTAGAATTGTAATACCTTTGTAATTAACGTTTATGAAATCATTGGATACCTACCTATACAGTGTAGAGCACTATAATCATGCTGTATGCAAGATCTTATTATTCATGATGCAAACTTTTTTTTATAATGCCAGGCGATAGAACGAACAAGTCTTTCCTGGTGGTAAGCGATGCAGTGCTTTAAATCATAAAGATCTGAGAGGCACTGCCACTGCGCCCGTCACTCTAAGACATAAGTTGACAACCACCTTGTGCCTGTAATTTCACCACCAAAACCGTAAAACAGTAATGCACACATTAATGCTTAGCTGTAGAAATACAACAACCAAGTCCTTCTTTTCGCCATAACTTAATATAGTAAGTACAGAGATTTTAATTTTTATTCTGTAGTGATGTGAGGTCGGCACTTTACGGTATAAAACGTTTGTTACGATAGTTACTGTAGGTGATTGTAGCTTCCGAAGTAAAATGTTTATGATTTGAATACGTATAGTAAACAACTTGACGGAGAATGTGTAGGGGTCACATAACAGATATGCATGGTAGACACTTACCTGTTAGATTTGGCTGACTTGACAGACGTAATAGTCTTGACAGACGCGACGAACAAGTCGTGTACGTAGTTATAAGCGACACGTCTGCCCGTTAGTTTCAGTGTCGCACAGAACGTCAAATTGCAAGGATCTGAGGGGTACTGCCACTGGGCCCCAGTCACGCGTCTTAGGGTGTAAATGAAATTTATAGATAGGATGATTTACGTATCACGTGTCAAGTCATGTCGGTAGACTTAACAGATATGATTAATTTGACAAATGAGTTTTGACAGTCAGACTTGATAGATGTGATTCATTTCTTAAGGACATCATGACAGGAGTCAGCAATATTTGATAGACATTATAAACTTGACAAACGTTAAACGTGATATTGATAACTTTATAATGATCATGACTTATCAAATATGACAAAAGTTACAAGTGCCACGTATTTATAAATGACAAACGTGGCAGACCTGACAGACATGACTGACGTGACTACTAGATATAATTTCAGTAAGTTTCTAACACTACAACGGTGTAAAGATTACGAAAGATTTATCCCTAACACTAATGTCCATCACATTAGTAAAATTAGTAAAGATAAATACGAATTTCACACTTTATTTAGTCTAACGGCGTTTCAACGTTTGGTTGAATGGGTGGGAACAAATTCACGTTCTTGTATTGCACACCGCAATTAAACTGATGTTGAGTTACTAATTTGTACACATCCTTCGATAAGGTATTGCTCGTTGGGCTATTTCATGATTTCGTATGCTTGCGTTTAACCTTGGCACTGTTCAATTTAATTGAATTTGTATTATCAGTTTTAACTGCACTCCAGTTCTATTTACTTTTGTGAAATATCGATTATGTAAGATAATTAGTAGAATTTGAATTTTTGGCATTTAATTGTATGAAACATTCCTTACAACATTCCTTTTATCGGCTATTATCGCATTCAGTGTTCTCGGCCTAATTACCGTAGCCATTGTTTTTTCTCGTGCATTATACCAAATAGCATTAAAATATGAAAACTAAGCTAATCTATCTAAACGGCAATAGAATAGACAAAGTAGTTTATGAGTTATTGAGACACAAATATTTTATGGAAACGGTAATTAGATCTAATTGCAGTAGCCATGGAACTTTCTAATTACCGTATCTATGGCTACGGCAATTAGATGTAATTATCGATTCCATAAAATATTTGTGTCTT
Source organism: Hyposmocoma kahamanoa (assembly GCF_003589595.1). Lineage (NCBI taxonomy): Eukaryota > Metazoa > Arthropoda > Insecta > Lepidoptera > Cosmopterigidae > Hyposmocoma > Hyposmocoma kahamanoa. Next base: position 4,628,874 of record NW_020653780.1, read on the forward strand.
AATAACTTGAAAACTACTTTGTCAAATCTAATCCATTTTAGACATATCGATAGTTCAGCGTAAAGTTTTCATATTTCAATGTTGACGGGTATAATAAGCGAGAAAAAACAATGGCTACGGTAATTCGGCTGAGAACACCGAATGTGAGAAAGCCGTTATGCGTAAGTTGTCGTTTACGTCGTCTGCAAAGTTGTTTGTTTTGTTTATTGTTGTAAAGGGTCACAATTTTATCTACCATTTATTTTTCCGCTAGATGTCAACATTCATTTAGTCTATTAGGCACATAGAAAAGAAATAAAATATACAGAGTAGATAGAATATCTCCTGACTGGGAAATATAAATAAAACATGAAATATTGGAAATGATGTGGGTCGAGATCTCAATGCAATGTTCATTGAAAGGTAATGATAAAGGGAAAAGGGTGAACCAACAATGCGACTTGCTCCAGGGCAACATTTCATGTTTTAAGTGTATAAATTTAGGCCGAATTGTTTCGTATTTTCCATGACAAAGGAAAACTTATGAAGGAAAAATTATTATTGTTACTTTTCTATAAAATGTATTTATTGCCTCACACATTATTTAGTATTCTTCGCGAATCTTAAATTAAGTGTAGCTTTCTTCCGCCATTGTATGACTACGTTAGGCAGAACCTTTTGGGCTTTTTCATTTGTAGTAGGTAAGAAAATGGTACATAAAAGAAATAAGTAAGGAAAATCTTATTATACATAGTTTGAGCGCCTGACTCCCAATCTTTAGCCTATGATAGTTATACATAGGGCGCACTATAAATTTCCGGAACTGGCCACTTACATAAACAATATTTAAAAATTAATTACAATATTTAAAAATGGAACTCTTAAGCTGTAGAATACAGTTTGTTTCATCTGACTGTCACTTGTTTTTGCATTGTGGCGTCATTTTAGAAATTGGTTCTCTATATCACAATGGATTTAACTCGTCAAAATTTTCGTAGTATGATTTTTACGACTTTAAGTGTAATTAACAGCTCAGCGGAGCTTCGCTCAGCTTCAAACTGCTTTTGGCGATGAAGCACCATGCATTTATAGCCAGTTTGCAGAATTCAAACGTGGTCGTGTGAATCTCAGTGACGAAGCCAGACAGACAAATGAATTTTTGAAGGTGAAAAACGTTGACCTTATGAGCCATCCCGCGTGTAGTCCCGACCTGGCACCTTGTGACTTTTATTTATTTCCACAATTAAGAACCAGTTACGCGGTCAACGATTTTCATCACCTGAAGAGGCTATCGAAGAATATGAAAAATATGTTTCGGAGATTGTCACGGAGGAGTGGCATAAGTGTTTTCAAAATTAGTTCATTCGTATGAAAAAGTGCATTACGCTAACGGAGAATACTTTGAGAAACAATAAATTCACTTCTGACTATTTATAGTATTTTTTTCTTATTCATTCCGTAAACTTGTAGTGCGCCCCACGTAGTACATATACTACGTGATATTCTTGATATTATTAAGATTATTTTTTCAAGTGATAATGTAAGAAATTTGCATATTACTGAGTTGAGTGAAATTATTATATATATACATTTCACCATATACCTCATAGAACAGACAAGAATCACTTAAGTAAGTTCAAGTAAGGATTATTATCAGAGTCGGATTAAGCAGAATATATTTACTTAAACTTCAAGAAAGTGATGAACATTGAGTGGATAGTACCTCCCTCTGAAACCTCGGAATTGTATTAGATTTTGTTCTATATTTTAGCAACTAACAATTTCGTTTCTACAATAATGTATTTAGAAGCATAGTTTCATATTTTGTATGTAATAATATAAGTTTTGAGTTTTTGCTTATTTTTTCTTCCAAATTTCGGAATTTCAGAAGGGGGTATTTACCACTCTCTATATACTTAACGGGTGGTCCATATAGAGTAGACCAAACATTTTTTTAGATAAGTGAAGCCCATCGTAATAACTCATTTCAAATTAACAGTTTCGCGCAAAAGTAATAGTTTAGAAGTTATCTTTCTTATGTATTTTTTTTTTGATAATGTTTTACTCTAGTCACCAAAACTACTCTAGTTTGAAAACTATTAAACTACATTATTTGAAATTTGGCATGGAAATTTTATAGGCAACATTTTTACATTAAAAATTACACGGTACCCGTGACCGTGTAAGTTAGTTATTTGCGTTATTGTTGATTCAAAATGTTCACATTTATTTCATTATATATAATGTCATTATTGTAAGCAGGGGTCGAAACTATAAAGAGAATTTATTTTCTTTGATAATTATGATGATAATTATGTACTGTATGTCCAATAATCATTCATGCTGATTCATGGTTTAAAAAAATATGTAGTAATAGTTATATCTATATGACATCTATGTGCTTTGAAACGGGAAATTACATATTAATTACCTTGTTGAAAAAATGTGATAAAAATGATTTTTGAAATCCAATAAATTTTGACATAATAATTGTTTTTGCGTTACGAAAAAAAATATTAAAACCACGGAACTTACAGCCGAAAACCAATTTAATGTGACCTTGTTAATTATATCTGTCACCGTACGTATGTATAAGTTAATAATAACGTGCTGAAAGTTAGGGAAATACTCGTACTGTCAAAGTTTAGACCGACTAATGGACATTATATTTTCTTTATTTTTTATACAAAAAAAACGCATTTGACCTCTATCTCACGTGATGGAAAGTGACGATGAGGACGACGATGTAGGATGCACATGAAAATAATGTCTATACACCCTCGTTTTGTAAATGCCCAAGTTATAGCGTTCGGGATATAGTCTGCAGGCAGAGAATTCTACACCCTCACCGATTCGCCGAAGCGAATCGTTTCGTGCGAATCCGTGGAATATCATGCAAATAGCATATACGACCGCCGTAACCAGCATCTGTGTCGATTTCATATTAATTGTAGAAAATCGCTTCTAGTTGCTGTTTTTTTTATAATATCAAGTGACGGGACGAACAAGTCGTGCGCGTGTTGGTAAGCTACACACCTGTCCATAACAGTTGCAGTGCTACTGCAACTATTTAAATTACAAAGATCTAAAAAGAAGAAGAAAGAAAGAGGCGCACTGCCATTACGCCCGTCACCCTGAGACATAAGTTGCCAAGTCCCACATGCCAGTAATTTCACCAGCACCCTTACCCTTCAAAACCGGAACACAGTAATGCTGACATTAATGCTTGGCGGCAGAAATAGATAAGGTGGCAGTACTTCCCAGGACGAACTCTTCCACAAGGAGCTCTTCTGCTACAAAGAGGTTGCTTGTATTGAAGACAAGACACACGTTTGCACGGCGCCTAACGATCGATATTGCCTTAGTAAAACTACCATGGAAATTACTGCCCCTATCTTAATTTGTATCTCCATACGTGAAGCCCAGTCTATTATCTATGCCTTCTAAGGCTCAACTCACACTGGCGCAGAGTCGAAGCGTAGCGTCGCGTCCTGTTTTTCAAATAAACCTGGAGACGCGCGGCGACGCGCGACGACGCGCGACCACGACACTCGCATTGGTGCGCCGGGATTGCAGTGTGGTCGGCGTCTGACACCTCACGGCACCTAAGACGCGCGTAGACCCTCGATTCCATATTTGCAAAACACAAATTTGTACTTTAATAATGGGAAAATAGAGATGAATATGCTATAGGCGAAAAACATGACGCTTCGACGCTTCGACTCTGCGTCAGTGTGAGTCTTAGAGTAAGTCTGACTCCACTGAGGAACGTACGGGTGGTTATTGATTATAAGAAAGGTTACACTCGGCGATTTTTAGCAACGATGCAAACGCGATGCAATAGCGATGCAGTCGCTAATCGTCTACCTTTACACACGCGCGTGACTTTAAGCAGCGATGCAATCGGTATGCACGGGCAATGCAAACCCGACAATCGTTTTAAATTAATTAACTAATTTATTTATTTAATGTATTTATTAATTTCACTTTTAAATTTACAATGAACAAAACAAAATAATGTGCATAAACTTATATAGATTTTTCGGACATAATTATTCAACATAAGCGATTGCTTCGATGCAGTCGAACGATAATCGCGCGTTAGTATCGATGAAATCGCCTATAAATCACGAATGTAGCGTTGCAATCGCGCGTTTCACAAACGCATTTGGTATTTGGCAGCTCTTTTGCAAACATTTTTATGACCCGTATCTCTTAGAAACTGTCAGTTACCATTTAACGAGACGTCGTTTTTCAGTAGGAATGATTTTATGTAGTAATATGCTGTCGCAGTATGGTAAATGTACCAATCTTTGACACTATCCCAATTATGAGACATCTGATTTTTTTTGAAAAGATAAGAAAACAGATATTGATGTAACTACAAAACCGCGTTAAATATACTACCAATGGCATATATGTGTTCCGTTTAGAAGCTTTCATCGATTCACTCAATATTTTTTCAATGCAGCCACTGTTTTTGCGAACAGGTGATCCGAGTTGAATGTGCGTTGGTGTTCTTACAAAAATCGTTATGTCATCGTAAAATTAAATGGTTTATATTTTATTTTAGAGGCATGTCAAGCAGCACTGCTTGTGCAAAAATTTCAACGTTTAGTAGTTGTCGACATCCATGTCAAGCACACGTACATTGAATACATTTTAACACTTAATTTCGACCATTTCGGAAGGACGGAGGACCTATGTACTCTGTTAATGGCAAGTTTTATGGGTAGTGTTTGACATGGGTATCAAAGACTGTTTTACTGTGGGGACCTTAGAGGATGGAAAAAAAAATAAAAGAAAGGAGCTGCCCTAACTACAGAATCAACGTGCATATAACCAAAATTTGAAAGTTACAAATGGCAGATTTCTTTAGTGTTGTACCATAATCTATCGATAAGTCATTATCGACATGTAAATGTATGGCTTGAATGTTGAAACTGTTTTTTTATTCGTTTCTTTAGTTTACTGTAACCAAAGTATGCCTAAACAAACACAAGTCTAATAATTTAATCTCGAGTGGTATATTATTATAAATGTCACCACACATTTTTAAACTTAAAAAAAAAAATATTTTCAATATTACAACTGGTAACTTATTTAGTAAAAGTCACCAAACTGCTGTGCAGTTTGTTGGTGACATGCGCATTCTTACTTAATTATACCTACTTTACTGGTATATAACATTACATAGTATTAATTGTACTTACTAAATCAAATATAAAAATTACTTTAAGAGGTACGCCTTTAACCTACATTTTAGTACACATTTACATAACGTCTTTTAACTAACTGTCAAGTACAAGTCTATTCAGGTTTCTGCGGATTCTAGTATTCACGTTACTGGCTTTCTTAAACAAATCAATCTATCAAGCAATTTTCACTGGTAACTTATTTAGTAATAGTCACCAAACTGTTGTGCAGTTTGTTGGCGACGTGCGCACTCTTACTTTTTTTTAACGCACACACTCAACATTGCCCTACCTACACCTACTTTACTGGTATATAACATTACATAGTATTAATTGCACTTACTAAATAAAACATAAAAATTACTTTAAGAGGTACGCCTTTAACCTACATTTTAGTACATATTTACCTATGTAACGTCTCTTAACTAAGTGTCAATTACAAGTCTATTCAGGTTTCTGTGGATTCTAGTATTCCCGTTAATTCCCGGGCTTTCTTAAGCAAATGAATCTATCAAGCAATATTAACACAGAAATAAAGGAAATAGTTGTAAAAATAAATTATCGGAAATCAATGTACTAGCTTTTCCCCAAGACTTCGTCCGCGTACAATTTTTATACAAATGAAAAATATTCAAGTATGAAGCAAATCGTACCACGCGTTAAAAAGTTACCATACAAACTTTATTACCCCATTTCGCCGCATTTTTGAAAAACTGTCATGCCTTTTTTTTCCATTTTTATTGTAAAATATTTATGCAAAGTTTTGTCTTTGTAATTTCAAGGAATATTATTTTTCATGCAAATGTTTTTATCCGTTTTCGCCCTCTTAGGGGATGAATTTTGAAAAATCCGTTCTTAGTACTCCTTCTCTAAATAAAATTAACATACCCTCAAGTTATCATGTTCTAGTACTTACAGTTTTTGCTAAGCGTCCTTCTACCAGTGAATTGCTCTGGACCGTACTCCTTTAAATATGTATCTAGATTTACAAAAACCACATTATTTTAAAAAATGAAAACACGACTGCAAAAAAATAACTGAAAAGAGATAAACTTAAGACACTCCCACCAATTAAGACGAATCTAACGACACCTCATATGTCAAAACCCATCCTGCCATTTAAGCTGTACAGCGTGAAAAAGAAATGAACAAACATACACTCAAAAAACATAACCCACCTTCTGACGCAGTCGGGTAAAAAATACTAAATTTATTCATGACGGAATAAAATAATTTTATTTCAATAATTTCGGAGTGACAAATTTTCAATATTTTTTTCCAAAATATGACAACATGACATTTTGTTGATATATAATATGTACTTCTTTATTTTGTGTTTTGCAATTTTTTTGAATAGCGTTATAAAACCAGTATGCATTTCATATGCGGACGGACAAACGTGTGAACACTATTGGCCGAGCGCCTTTGATTTGTGATAAGCCAAATGAACTCTATACACGTTGGCGCTCGCCTTCACTCGGTCAACTAGGCGAGTGACACCGAACGATGGCAAGGCAAGGCAAATAGGCTGTCTATACGTTGGTATTGGCCTTTACCCGGCAACGTTGGACTAACATGTCATTGTATTGCAGGCTTTAAAAATAGTCATTTTTAATAGTTAGAATTGTCATTGGGAAAAATCAGAAACGAGTGGTAATCGAGTTACATTCAAAGTTCTGTTAAAATTTGAGTCTTCAAAATGAAGCGAACAAATGAAGATGGTCTTTGATCCAGCGTTTATATTCGGCAGTCCTATGATTACCAACCATTCTTTCTTCCTGTTTTCATTTGTAGGAAAACTTGAAATAATAAAAGTATTAATACTAAAACAATAAAAACCTCGTAGTGAATTGTTTTAATAACAGAATATCGATAATATTTATGCTTACAAGATCAACACTATCTAAAATAATCGTTAACAACAATCATCAAAATATACAAACAAACAGGCAATCTAAAGTAACAAAAGCAATATTTGGCAAGATTTATAAATAAACTACTTAGATAAGTCTAATTACATGAAATATTTGGGTTAATGTGTGATTTATAGACAAAACAATAACACATGCCCGTGCAATGTAACATTCGATTGACTTGCACTTTTTCTAAAGCCACATCCCTTAATGCTGCAGCGTCGCATTTTTATTAATACCTAATTATTCTCACTGTCAATATTTTTGTCCAATTTAATTATAATACATGCGAATAATTCAATAGTACATTTGGAAAAACATTTGTTTTGACATTTGATGTACTTCCCTTTAACAACGGTATCATGTACCTCATGTACTGCGAAATAGACACGGTTGGCATTTAAGATGACGTTACGTATTTTCGATTCCCGTGTTTGCAACAGACCAATGAATGCTATCTCTTTTGGCTTAAGACGGCACGCAATAGTTAAACAAAGACAATAACATGTTTATGTTTTCGACGTCGAAATGCATCATATACATATAACGTCTGATTTAGATATGTCAACGTAACATGTCCTTTAGTTTCCATAATCTAAAGTGGGAACCCAATCCTTGACAGTCGTATGTTGAGGTGTCAAACACTAGGACGTAACTAATATCAACTATTGGTTACAGAAATTGTGCAATGAGAAAATGCCACCAAGGGAGTAACATTATTCGGAAGATGATACTAAAGGCGACTGATGAAGTATCTAGGGGATTCTTATCACTGCAAGATGAAAATATTTTTGATGTTATTTAAAACTGCATTTATGTTATGGTCGTGTGACATTTAAATTTAATTTAGCCATGCAAAAATACCGCAAACATTTATTATTAATTTTAATAGAATTATCTCCCCTGATCTGAATATTAACATAAAGTCCTGTTAAATACTGGTACTCTGATCTTACTTTACCATAGTCAACTATTGGGACATCAGATATCTTTTCTATCATACAAGGATACAATTTTAGAGGTTGCGGAAAACTGGAATATTTTAATAATGCTATGATTATTAAAAATTTTATAGTTTCTAGAAGATAAATGATAAACCGTTTAATATGTTTACATTTGTAGGTAGGCAGTATGACTGATAATTAAGTACTTTTTCGGCAAAACACGGATTTTTCGTCTAAAAGCGTCAACCATTGGGACATTTACCTTAATGTATCATTTATTTATTAATGACACATTATTCTTTAGTTCTGTTGAACTAAAGAATTTAAATTACAATTAATTATTTTTCCTGTAATAAACAGACTAACAAAAAACAATAGTTTATTTGTTTATTTAACGTGTAATACAATACGAGAAAGAGACAATACATTAAAGTAAAACAAATGTGAAATGGTTCTATGACTCAGTTGCGGAGTACTATGAAGGACATTGCCCTCGCTGATGTTCTGCCATTGCCCTTAATAGGTAAGAACAGACAAAAAATATTATTAAACGCAGACGCCTCAGAAAAATGCTAATAATTATAATACAAAATACTTAATTTATACTTACTTAATACCTAATTGTGAATGCAAAATGTTCGAGACCAATACATTGTGTCCATATAAGCCACGAATTATAAGAAGCTCCCACGATTGCCTGTCTAATTGTCTAATAGCCATTGTGGGTATTTGCGTCTGAATGTCCTTAATGATAGAGACACTGCCCCTCTTACAGGAGAAGTAGGTCATTCCATATTTTAGATTAAGCATATTTAATAATAAATAATAATTTAGAAGCAGTGGAGCTCCTTGCGAAAGAGTTCATCTAGGGCGATATTGCCACCTTACCTGTTTCTGCCGCCAAGCGGTAATGCGAACATTACTGCGGCCCGGTTTTGACGGGTAGGGTGATGGTGAAATTACAGGCAAATAGGACTTGTCAAGTTATTTCTCTGGGTGACGGGTGCAGTGGCAGTGCCCCTCAGAATTTTGTGATTTAAAGCTCTGAGTGACGCTGCAACTGTTATGGACAGACATGTCGCTTATTACCAGGCCCATGACTTATTCGTCCCATAACTTGGTATTATAAAAATAAATATTATCACGCAGTCCCTTAGCACACTTTTGTAGTAGATATGTAGGTATACATTTTTTAAATAGACTTAGAAAATAATCATAACTTTTTTATGAAAAAAAAAAAACATCATCAAAAGTTTGTCAAAAGTCGTTAAAAACCAACCTGATATCGTGTCTTTTGTATAACTTTTTGTTCGGAGCAAATTGTAATATAACCCTGTCATTTGGAACCCCGTCCACCACAACCACACATAAACATTAGAAAAAATTCAAAAGACATTTGCTCGAAATTTATACAAGAACATGTACTTTATCCCAGGATAATAATTTTAGGTATGGTAAACTATAGAATGCTAGAAGTGAGACGCAATTTGGCTGTTGTAACTTATATGTTTCGTTTGGTCCGGGAATAATAATATACAACCCATTTTTGTTGTCCAAGATAGGCTTTTAGGTACCTAGAACTAATTTGTTGCGACTTCATACAATGAGGTTATTTGCAGTACCTATCACACGATGTACAGTGAGTGAGATGGCCCCTCTGTCCCGAGCACTTATGTGCCTAAATCAGTTGATTAACTTTGTCCTCGTTGGATTTTTTTGTATGCTCAGAATCAAAATTCATGTTTTTCGCAGGACGCTATCTGGAGGCCTTGACCGGGGACAGCGGCATTATGTAAAATTATATGCCAGTTAAAATGTAATAACAAACGCATTTTCTTTATTAGTTAATTAATGTTAATCTGTAATAATTTATTGTTTATGTTATTGTATTTGATGCCCTAATGATAACTGACCTCCGGTAGGAGATGACACCTCAAGAAGAAGGTATTGTACATATTTTATTTTTTATCGATTTCCATATTTTGTTGAATATTGTATTTTACTTAATACTGTTTGTTCATTTAGCTTTAAGTCTTACTATTGCATTTGGGTTGACTGTAAGCAATGTGTAATAAATAAATAAATAGGTAAATCTGTTTATCTCTGTTTGCGGTCTCCTCAACGATACTTGAAACGCAATTGAAGTCATCGTCGACATTAATCATATGAGCCCAAACATAAGGTAGCTGTACACAGCTGAGGAGTGCCTCTCATCAGTTTGCCATTTCTATCAACTGATTAGCTCTATAACCTAGAGCTAATCTGTCAGATAAAATAATATTTTAATTGAAATTAAATACATTTGCGTGACAAGTGTTATTGAAATCAGTTTACGGTAAGTCGGTGAAATTCAATAAACCGGATTTATCCCCTAACGTGAAACCTCCTCCTATTTGAAGTCGGTTAAAAAATAATCGGGAATAAGGCATACTGAGAATCCGATTCTTGAAATGATGAGGTGTATTCTCTCTTTCCTTGGCACTGCATAACAAAAATATACATGTATGCTACACCCTCTGAATTGATTTCATGGTTTTTTTCAAACAGAAAAGGTTAATAAACTATATGGCAATGGCTTTAGGTGGGACAATACTAAAGAATTGCACAATACAGAGAGAATGTTTTGAATTTGAATGGTGACGTTAATATAAGGTCGGATTTCATTCAACGTTCTGAGATCCCCAAAACATTTACCAATATGGCGTCAAATACACGAAATAGTGTTGTTGTACAGTGGGAAATTCTAGACGGTTTAGTAAAGCCAGCTACTTTAACCGTTATAACTGTTGTATGTATATATATATCAAGCATTTATTTGTAAGTCAATGCAAGCACTGCAAAAAATCTGTTTCTGGCAAGGATCAAGTCTATGTAGACCAACACGGTGACGGTAATACTTGAAATGTCAGAAATCGTAAAAAACTTTAACCACGCATTCGGAGTGGGATGCACAATAATCAGTATATACAAAATAGGAAACGGTGAGTTATGTTTCATAAAAAATAAGTATAGGATAAATTTTATAAAAAAGAAATAAAATAAATAGTGTTCAACACTTGAAATACTCACACAATACAATTTTAAATGGAATCTATACGAATAAAATTTTGGAGTCTACTTGCTCTTTGCGGAAAAGAGCGAATGAATGCATCGTGTTAACGAGGTGATCAATTGTAACCCTTTCTAATTATAGTATTTTTCTTTCTGTCATTGTACTTATTTTGAAAAATAAAGTATTAAAAATAAAGTGTTCACTTTTTTATTAATATACTGACAAAACATTTACAATGCCTTTTATTTACTAAAGAATGTTGCAATTTATTATCAATTTTACGAATTCTTTGCTTAGTTTTTATTAGTTAATTTTTATTACATAATTAAAGTAATTGTAATTTAATCGAAACATTAAGAAACTCCTTGCTAGTAAATATTTCAATTAGGCTCGTGTAAATTAAAAAGAAAATATTTTTCATTAATAGGGCGTAAAGTAAGTACTTTTTCGCAATAAAATCTTTAACAAGTTCAGTCGTGTATGGAGTACTGCTGTCACCTTTGGGACGGCTCTACACTTAGACTATGGAAACTATTTTTTTCCATCCTCTAAGGCTCTACATGATGTCTGTTGACTGCCATGGACTCGGTGGAAAAAAAGCAAACAACTAAAAACTCTTTTGTAGAGTCGAAGCTTCCAAGTCTCGATCACTTCTGCGGTCTGTTTGCCTGTCTATTTTCTTTCGGAGAGTGTGCAGGAACTCACAATTTAGTTCCATCCTCGCTGATCCTCCTACGGACAATTAGGAAGTGAGAAATACACCATCCTTATGTTATTAACTTGCCAACCATAACCACGAAGCCTTGTTTCATCTTTCCCGATGTCTACGGCAGAGGAGTGGAGTACACTGCCGACATCTGTGTTTCCGTAAAGCTATAATTTGGGGCTTTCTTAAACATTTACTAGACAAACACTTCATATCGTTAGCTACCTCGTTGTTTAATGGTATTTATTATATTTCGTCTATTTTATATTAAAAAAAGGACAAAAAGTTGACAACTTTTACACTAAGGCGAAAAAGTACCACAACTCGCACGCATCGCCTTTATAAAAATTTATTCTTTATTCTTTCGAACAATAATATTTAAAAATAAACATTGCACGAGTTGCAGCCACTTTCCATAATAAAATGATTTACTTATGTTTGCAATTAAAGTACCATTATTTGACAAACACATTTTTACCGTGACGCATTTTGCATTATATAAAAGTGTGGTGTTTTTGTCTTTCCTTGTAAATACTTGGATACACTGCTTCAAGCATGCAATGCAAGTAGAAAACTACATTAGTACTCATCTGCCGCAAAGAAAATTGCACTCGCAAACTATAGAAGCACGTTTAACCAACGGTGATTAAAAATAAGGTACGTGTATTGCTTTTTTGTAGCAAGACTTTGTTAATGTGCATTAATACCTATTTATTTTTGACATGATATGTTGCAACAACTATTCAGTAGGAACTAAATTATTTGTCAAAATAACTATAGTATTAATATTCTGGATTGCAAAGATATCGTGTTTTACATATTTGTAATGTATTGCATTTGAAGGCATCCCATACATGTATACAGCATGTATTTCGAATGTTTCGAGTAATGATCTGATGAAAGCTCATGTACGCGTGCCTGCCTTATCCCTAAAAAAGTTAGGCTATATAAAGTTACAATAATTTACCGAAAGTACTAAGGTCTGAGAAAGACCTTATGCAATTTAAAAAAGCAATGAAATAACTTATTGACTAATATTTGTATAATATATAGTGACCGATTTTTTAAATGACAAATTTCTAACTTCTAATAACAATACTTCCAATAAAATAACTATCACGTTTAAATTAATTGCGTTCACTCCTATGGGTAATTGTAAAAAAAAAAACTATACATTATACCTACTTATGTCTGTTGAAGTGCTTGTGGGTAAATCTATAATATACCTTTTCACCTCACTAGCTCGGAAAGGCTTTCTTTCTCGTTACAAAACTGCGCGCAAAAGCGTTTTTTGCACGGTAGCGTGGAAAAGGTTTTTGAAATTCGAACTTGACGATGGACTGTGGTGCATCTAACTTTTTCATTCGATGAAAAAAAAAAGGTAATCGATAAACACCTTCAACTACGCGATTGTTCGTATATTACTTATTTATGTAATCTAAATTCGTTGGTATATTTTATTTTTATTATTGTTGACATTAAATTGACAATGATAAATAATTGTGTTTATTAAATTATTTTAATTCGTCGAAGAACTAAAATAATCTCAATAATCACTTAATCAAACAAAATTATAGAAGTACTAGCAAGAATAAAAATTGATGATTTTTACTTTTGATTAAAAAGATTGATGTCCTAGAGTTCAACTGTTTTTTTTCTTTATTAATTTTATTTTTATTTATTATTTAATTTCTCTTATTCACCATTTTCCTCGCTATAGTGAGGTGAAAACTTGTGTGTTTCGCTCGGCAGCAAAGTTTTGCGTCTCGTGCCTTGAAACCCTCTCTACGCTCAGGAATCTATTTTTGAACCGTGGGTGGTTCGATCTTGCCTTCCTTCGCTTGCTCAGGTTTCAATACAAGCACTCGCGTCAAACAGCAACTTTGTAGCCTTGCATAACAAATTATTAGTGTTTGTATGCCTAATGTTTGATCGGGTACAGTTCTATTTAAAATTAAATTATGTTTTGTTACATATCGGCTACCAAACAACCTATGTTTTCACAAATTAATTAATTACGGATACTATACCTACTTCTCTTACTAATAAACCCACGTCATTTTAAAATATACAGCGTGCATTTGACAAGCCGTACAAAATTGGGTTCTTAATATTCTTTTGTGCTATTATTGTGCTATTGTGCCAAGGAAATTAATTAAAGTTTTGTTCAAGATTTTTTGTTTTCCTTTTTTTGCTTTTTTTAAGAAAACATGTGGGATAAGTTGTTGAGAGTTGACGTTATTACGGTCAACTTTGTTCTCCTTTTACTTATAAACTTAAGCGATCAATTTAAATAACCTTTAATCCAAATCACTTACCGTAATTTTCTTGCTTTTGTTGTAATACTTTTTCTTAGGGGCTCATATTATTAACACGGGTAATGTTGTCACACTTTGTACGTACACGTTACACAACGTTACTATAAATTTGGTTACGTGTATAAGCCTTTTGTATAATTGGATATGTATGTCTTTAATTCGGTAGCCCATTGTTCAAAATGGTCATTGTAAATTTTCAACGCGTATACAATAACATTAGCAGCTACTTACTGGTACTGTTAGCGCGTGACAATCGAGAATATTCATATGACGTAATTAACATTGTCGCATGTGAAACTACGTAGGTAGTAATAGTTGAAACTTTGCTTCGATAGGGGAAGCTAGCGAAATTAATTTACTGAGTTCTCTGTAACGAGAAATGGTTTTCTTACCTTTCGCATTTTCGTGAGCAGGAGTAGTTGCTGATTGTGGTTTAATATCAGACTCCATATTAAACACCCAGAAAAACACAAGAATGTTAGGAAATAAGATTGAGTTCTTGTTAGCAATTTTTTTTACAAATTGTTATTTTCTAAATAAAACTATTTTTTCGTTGAGTGAGTCAGCCGGACCATGGAACATGTAAAGGGCCCAAAATGTTCGTATGTTTGAAAAAACAAATATGCGCGATTTGGATCGGAAACAATACTTTAATTTTGTAAATTATGCTTTTTCAAAATACAGTGTCTTTATTACTATAGAGGAACTGATAAAGATGTGGGTGTACACTAGAAGACCTTGAGAAATTCACCGATTCTTGAATTGATATCATAATAATAATAATAATATTTATTAATTTTTTCCACTCACAAAAGCGGTTTAAGAGCTAAATACAATTTTGTGATATTGACTACCTAATTAAGTGAGTGGCGCCCGTGGTAGATTTGAAAAGCAAAAGAAAAAACTGCTTTTGCTATTGTGTTTCGCTCAATTTTACAATTAAGTTTAATGAATGTCAAGATGTTCCACCACCATGATATTCAATTATGTTTTTGTGAAGTTACTCCACTAGTTTCTTATAATTATTAATACGAAGATCGAACACTAAGAAAAAATTTCTTCGATCCGGCTGGATTTGAACCAGCAGCGTCTTCTAGTAAACCGTACCAGACGCTATGCCACTATGCGATAAATAAATGAATAAATAAATAAATAAGCCAGGAAACTAAACAGCGGACCTTATAAATTTTTGTATGTGCTTGTTGCAGATCTTTGTTTTTGGTTTTTTAACGACTTTTTTGCCGTAGCGCCATCTGTGAGAAATCTATTTCTTCACTCAGCTTTTTACTTTACTTTCTGAATATTTTTATAATTCGTCGGCGTTTTGTAGAAAAGGCGAAAGCGCCATTTCCAGCGAATTTTTTCAGAGGAGCATGTTTAAGGATTTGATGACTGTTTTAAAATTCAATTTTGGTTTTAATTATGTTTCAGTTTTAAAATTGAATTTAAACAGGACGTAAATATTTTAAAACAGTCGTAAAAAACTAAAACATGTTCCCTTACTTTTTTTTGCAATTGACCTTTCGCCCTTTCTACAGAACTATCGACTGTATAATACCTACGTGGAGTACAAGACAACTTCACCCATTGCCTAGTCTCAAACTAGGGTATTCCTTGTATTAGAAGTATTAGAGCTACGTCTATATTTTATATAATATATAGTATAAATAAATAACACACATACTCATAGCCCCGCACTAGAGAAACCCTGTGTCGTGGGTACACAACCATAAATTACACCCAAACTCACTAGAAAAATAAATGTAGGTGATACAAATGTTTCTCCCGGCCCTGGAATAAAATAATATGGAATAAATTCAACATTTATTTGATAATTATGTACCCTCAACATCCTACGGTTAATTAATCCTTTAAATTTCATATAGGTATATACGTACTAGTGTTGCCCAAAATCAGTCTTGGTCTTGGTCTTGCAAAAATGCGTGATCAAGATCAAGACCACCTAATTACAACAAGACGTAGACCGACCCTGCAAGATTTGGGCAAGAACAATACTGAGTCTGCGAGACTCTTGCAGTAAAAGTCAAGTAAATTTGAATTGAGTTCTTTACGCATTTTATGCCTAAAATTATAACTATTAAGATTGTCATAAAGCTACAAATTCAAGCACAGCCTTATTTACTAAAAAAAGCTTAATAAAGTATAGCAAACAGTGTTTGCAGCACAGTTTTACAAATTTTAATACTGTAGTTTGCAGTCAATATTATGCTCTATCTCTTTATGCGATTCAATGCCTATGTAGTTTGAAAGAGAAGCAATAGTTATTTTTATTTGCCGTCTGTCGGTGATATCTTATTTGGATGGTGCTATGCATATTTGTGTGAATCCACAGTATGACATTTCTAGATAGTGAGTGTGCTATACTAAGACCAAGACCAATACCAGGTATACCGACGCGAGACCAAAACCAAGACTGAGGTTAGTCTCGTCTTGCATTGGGCAACATTAGTACATATCTATTTTACTCTGCGCCTTTGTTATGGAAAAAGATAACAAGTAAATACATTCACCATTATCACTATTTCAACTACGAAAACTTCTCTGCTATCAACACCGTAACGTTTTCAGGGTATTTTACAATGTCTTTTTATAAATTTATTGTAATAAAAAAAACCAGGCCTGTATCAACATTTTATAGAAGAACATAACATTTTAACTAATACATACTTTACCTTTGATTTTTATATTGTTACAGACTTACAATCACACAATGGTCATAAGGTTCACATTACTAGTGGCACTATGCAGTGTTGCTTACGGCGATTACTACGGTCCATCTTCGAGTCCATCACAGGCTTTTTTCGGGGGACGATCTTCCCTAGACTTTACGTATCAGGTGCCTGATATTAATTTCGCCAGTGTAATCCCGGCGAGAAATCCTCCAGCCAGATTACCAGTCAACGGATTTGGGTGAGACATTAAACACAAGGACTTATCTCTGCTACACATGCATATAGTCAATTATATTGGATGTATGATGAAAAACAATATACAATTATCGCCTCTGGTTTGAAAGCTTCGCAAAATCTTATAATTTAACCGTTCCTTTATGTTTAATAATGATATCAGGATTATCAAGGTATTTTTCAGGTTAGTGTTCTCTACCTGATTTGGGTGGTAATTTTTATTATTTAAATATTTGAGTAAATTATCGTGAATTATTAAGTAATATTTCAGCTTATTACACTGGAATATTAAATAATACCTCAGTATAATATTTTTTTGCGGTCTTTGAGACCGCAAAACAAATGCGAGACTCAGATAGGAAAATAGAGTCGCAGATGTCACCAAACGCGTACGGTCCTTAAGTGGCGGTATGCGGGTCACGTTGCTCGAGAGCATGGCTCAGGAGCCATATACCAGGGTATAAAGCAGACCTTGGGGTGAAAACGCCCTAGAGAAAGATCGCAAGGAAGATATAAAGTGAGAGAAGTGGCAGAAACTGGCCCACACCGATATGGTTGAGAACGGGCAGAAAGTAGAAATATTAAATAATAAAAATTGCCAGCAAAGACAGAGAAAAGTAATCTAAAAATTACTCATCAGATTATTGATTGGATATAAAGGAACGATGAGAGATAATATAATAAAGTGTGATAATAATAATGGTAACCAAATGGTAAAAATTACTATGAAAATAAGGTTTGACATTAGTGTTTAATACAAGCAAGGCAAGTCTAATAGATGTGAACTTTGAGCAAATATTTGCTAAGGCAACAATTGTGAGAAAATTAGGTTATTACATGAACTAATAACCCCGAGAAAGGAAAGAAAACTATGACTCTTTTGTTAGTTGCTTGGAACATATGTGTTGTTAATCAAGTAACGTTTCTAGGCTTGCTTGCTCTCAGAATATAATAAAGTTGTGCATCTTCGTTATGATTTTTAAGTATATTGCATATAATAAAGAAAATGCAAATAATGTTTTTACTCAATCATAGATAATTTATTTTACCATACACATGAATATCAACTTTACAAATGACATGATATATTTACTTCCTGATGGAAAATTTAATACACTGCGTAGAACCCAGTAAATGCCAGCAATTAACTAACTATGCACAGACAGATTAATCTTTGCAAAGTAACTAACGATTTTGGCTGAACAGAATCTCCTTAAGGTTTAGGAGAGCATCTTAAGCGCTTCATAATTTTGGTGTTTGTTTTTGAAGATCTTTCATTAAGTTCCACTACACTCATCTTTGGGAATTGGAACCCTTTTTACATATGTTGATTGTATAGTTCTGTAGGCAAGAGGAATAAACTTTAATTTCATATTTTCGAATTTAGATGTTTTAACAAACATTGTTTTTGAAAGACCCTAAATTCTATCGCAACTAGTTTTTTATTTAACATACTTTACTTGATATAAAGATTGATTTTAAATGCATAATTAAGAGCGTCATTCTTTTTAAAAAGCTCTGTAGTAAAAATTACTGTTTGGCGCTTATGATTATTTACCTCTCATCTACAGAGTTAATGTTGCAAAGTAATCAGCATGTATAGTAATGCACAAAAGTTGAATAGTAAGTCCCAAATTAACTCTCATTAGAATCCCGTTTGCACTGAATGTAGCCTTATTAAGGATTCCATGACATTGCGAACAAAGTTATGACATACTCAGTGTGCGACGTAATCCAATATTGGTTTCAAATTTGTATGTCAGCAGTCCTACGCGGTTTTAGTTATGTAAATTAGTAATACCCTTGTAAACAGATTAATTGTATCAAAAACTGTAATTCGTGTTACACGCGTATTGCCGAATTTGTGAATGATATTAAAAATATTTGCTAAACGAGATTGAAACTTTTTCGAGACATACATTTTGTTCGCAATTTTCTTACCTATACTGAGGTTTTTAATATGTGGAGTTTCACATAAGTAAATAAGAGGCTGTATTGTCCTTAAGGTGCATACTAGATGCACCGATACCTATATGTTTGATCTACTCATACCGGCGGTATTTAGCGGAACAAAGACTAAGAGAGAATATAAAAAGTAACGATTACATTTAAATGTGTAAATTAGAACATAAAATAACAATTAAAAAGATCTTGCTTAATCTTTATTGAAAAATCTAATTTAGAACGAAATGCATTTAGTTTATTTAATGCGTTTAGGTTTTGTGACAGGACGAAAACGGTTCAAAATTTAAAAATTGCAAGTTTCACATTACGAATGGATAAATGAATGAAATATTTTTTATTGTATGTATATTAAAAAATTACAATGACAACACAGAACAATACTTAATGTTCTTGTATCTATTGCTATATTAATTATAAACCGTAATTAAATGTAAGTTGAATAAATAAAAAAAGTTTTTAAATTGACAGGAACGCAAAATCAACTTCGAAGTGGAGGTGAACAAATATGTATTAGTGGGAAATTATTATTTTTTTAAATGATGGCTATTTTTTGTATTCGAATTAGGCTTAAAATGAAAAAGTAAAATAATCAATCGGCTTTTGAAAAATTTATTGCCATATTTAGGGTTTTAACTAATGCTATTAATGATCCGCTAAATGTGCCGGAAAGTGTACACGAAAGAAAATTTGTAATAAATAGTCTATTTACTCGTCTCATTTCATCTCCAGTATAAAAGACCTCAGTTTAATCAATGTAAAGCACCGTATAACTTTATGTGTACCCATGTAATTTGTATGTAGTTAATGTACAGAGTCACAGTGCTAATGTTACCCCTTTGCAGTAGTTATAGTTGTAGCATGCTAATCCTGCACCGGTTCTGTCCCCAGCAGCAACACAGCGGCGTCACAACCTCAAGCCAGCGTCTCAGGCTACAGGTGGTTTGCTCCTCTAATTTAATAATTTCCAATATGTATCAAAGCTGAAAAATTACTCAGAGATCCCCAGGAAATGAGAATAAATTTTTCTAAGCACTTTGTTAATTTTTACTAAATTGCGTTATTATTTTTTTTAACGTACACACTCATTTGATTATAAAGCGCACCAATTTCCGTTACATTTTTTTATAAAATATTTATAGAATGCTAAGAAAAATTTATTCATATTCTCTGATGATACCTACCCATGCACGTTTACAAACGGATGTACCATACATCCGTCTGTAAAGTACCTACAAATCAGTAATAAATCTTGTGAGATTAGCGGATTGTTTGAAGGTGTTTAGATATCACTTCAAATTAATTAAACATTAAGTTTTATTTGCTTGTGAGCTACTTTCACGTGTCCTAAAATCTGAAATCACTTATTAATTTGCATAAAAGTACTTTCGAACAAGATATAAGGTATTAAGTACTATGTTGTCTGAACTTTTGGGCTAATAAATATAAAAGAATTGCCTTTGTTGAGAGAATATCGTTTGTAATATCGTGGCCCCTAGCCGTTGCTTCACGATAATTTTATCCATTGTAGCGTTTGTTATGCCGTTTTACTATAATATGAACAGCTGCGAGCGCTGTAATGGGTAAGATTTCGTATAGGCAGGCTACAATTTTCTTGATATGATTCATAATATATTAGTCGATATTTACACGCAGTAGCGCCTATATACTTTCTAAGAAGATACAGTTTAAAAAAAATCTTATTTGTGCCCAAGATTACGCAGACAGACATAAAAACGTCGAGAAATGACTTAGCGTTAAATGTACATAGTTTGAAGTTGTGTAATCCTTTCCATCGAGGCGTAAAATAATTCCTTCAGAGTAATTTGAACCGGTAGCAAAATACCTTGCACCAAAATGTAGACTTTAGAACCCACTGCACAGTTTAATAGTCGGTACCTAGCTACCCACGGTTTTCACTTAATTGCTTTACAACCGAAGGGATTTGGTTACATCCTTGATAATGTGTTTGGTCGAGTATAATATATTCGCGTACCATATACATATATTTCAGAAAGGGGTTTCCACATTGAAAATTGGTCCTATGTTTATGGTTGGAATAATTACCAATTAAGTTAACACCCCGTATAAGTGCAATCTAACTTTAGTATGCTGATAGTATTTAAGTGGATAGAGCGTTCTTATTTATGTATAACAAATACGAATTTGTTTCTTTTAATTAACTTCGTCAGTGACCACATATACAGTGCCTCTAAAGCAAGCTAAACATCCACAACCCAAACTACATATTGTTCGCAGACTACACTGCATTATTACTTAACAAAATATTTGACTCAAATTAATACCATGGTATAATAAGTTATGTATGGTAACTCCATACAAACGTAGCAGCGCGACTTGTATGTGTGCACGCCCGCCTCATGGCGGGTAAGGACGCACACATTTGCATAATGGTCGATGATTAATACATGACTTTACGTTATCATATTTTAAGATGCATGACTGATTTTTTTTGTTTAATTCATAACATTGTAATATGTATGTCTTATACATACATTGTAAGTATGTTCAACCGTCTTTTAATTTTTTTATTTTCTTTATAAAAGTAATGAATTATATCGCATGTTTTCACAGTTTCAGCAATCCGCCTCCCCCATTAGGGACTGACACGGATCCGGGAGCACAAACGTGTGGCTTGGCTCCTCCATTCTGTCCTAAGTCCCGCTATCGGACCATTGATGGTTCCTGCAATAACCTGATCAGACCAAAATGGGGTCTGCCCCAGACTCCTTACGGGCGATTGGTTCGCTACAATTATGCCGATGGTAAATATATAATTTATGAAATGTACATACCAAATGCGATTTCTCTGTTTCTGGAGTATTCTCTGCCTATACTAAGTACCTATTGTATACTTTGAAAACATTGTAACATAGTCTCAGTACAGAGTACTAAAAAAACCGACCTCAAAAGTACGTGGAATTACGTGTATTTGCTAAGTTTTATTGAAATATCCCCTAGTTCGCCACTATACAGGACTTGACACTGGAGATAATAATAATCGGTTCTCACTACTCAAAGTATAGAGAGAAAAACGCCTTGAATTGGAGAAATAGCAAAATCAATCATTAAAATAATTGCATCTAAATTAAAGTCAGCCGCTATTTATAAAAATGAGTCTTCATGCGCGAACAGCCACCCTTAAAGGTGGATGATTTTCTTCAAAATGAAATAGGACCACTATGGAAGTATTCCTTTCCAACGAAAAAAATCATGAAAATCGGTTCACAAATACCGGAGTTATCGCGTAACATATATTAAAAAAAAAAAGAACATACAGTCGAATTGAGAACCTCCTCCTTTTTTGAAGTCGGTTAAAAAATAATGTCTGTTTTCCGGTGGAAACAAAAGACTATAAAAAAGTCTTCTTATGTAACATTACGTTTACTTCGCATCAATCAAAATATTTATCTATATGTATATTCGTGAGACATTTGTCTGTTCTCAGTGACAATAAATCGAGGTAGAATATAAATATTATGTCCTAAGGGAGTAATTTGTTGTACTTGCTCAATAATTTCAATCAATCTTCTCCACTCGTTCCACTTATACGCCATTGAAATGGACGTATATCTTTTGTATTACAACAATTCGAAATTCCATCAAAAACAAAACACGCCAGATCCTTTTTTATTGATCTTCAAATGCATTTGAAGGTTGGGAGACATTTAGCTCGGAAAAAGATGGCACGCAAAACGGTTTATAGAAAGGTTTTGCTCAGTTAACCATGTAAATTTGCTTCTTTTGTTCGTCGGCACAGCATTTTATCACATTGCTTTTCACCAAGTGCAAACTGCCTTAAAATTATCTAAGACAAAATAAGCTCATGTTGTTTTGAATAGTGTTTATTAGCAAAACTGAAGAGGTCATTTGTAAACTATGTTAGTCGTATGTACAGTAGTTCTCCAATTAGATGCTTACGTTACTTTGTGGGAAACATTGTGTGTAATATACAATGAGATTATAAGCTATATCAATTTTAAATAAAAAACCTAATTTCAGGCGTATATGCATGGCCGCGGTCAACCTCAGGTCGTCCCCTGCCGAACCCTCGCGCGATCAGCTTGCGGTTGTTCCCGGACAAGCAACTGGTCGATCCCATTTGGAATTTAAATGCCCAACAGTGGGGTCAGATTATTACCCACGACATGTCTCTTACGGCGGGAGTTGCTCAATCTCGTAAGTAGTACTGTAAACTTATATTTATTAATTAAATTACTACTAGACAAGACAGGCGCAGTGGCAGTGCCCCTAAGATCTTTACGATTTAAAACTCTCAGTGGCACTGCAACTGTTATGGACAGGCGTGTAGCTTACCATCGGGAGCTCGACTTGTTCGACCCGTCACTTGATATTATAAAAAAAAAATCTCACATTGAAACTCACTAAACTACATTTGAATATCGTCGGTAAGCCGGGAGTCTCCATTTTGGTAATTTAGTCGCCGAATCAAATTGGCGTAAATGTCGTGGTAACCAAATTAGCATGATTTACGGGAATCTATTGTTATCAGTCCGTAGACAACATAAATTAATGCTTACTGTGCAAAAATGAAAGCCGTAGCCATTGAAATAACAAAGTTATATCCCTCTCCTGTGAAATTTGGTTTGGAGCAAATACGCACCTTTTACCAATACTACATACGCGGATTTGCACTATCCCCGATGGTATAATAGATTCGCAATTTACTTACCTCGGACATACTTACGTCTTCTCTTGGTGCTATTACTGTTCTGTGTAATCGAATGGCCAAATTCGTTTTTCAAAGCTTCTTAGTTCGCACTCTTCCACTAGTCTTTTAAAAGTAAGGCGGGGAAATACAGCATATTATTGGTGCGGTTAACGCGTCAAATGCATTAGATTGCCAATGAATTTACAGAGAAGCAATCATTATTTTTTATAGTTGCTAACACTAAGCTTTAAGTAAGTATAGACTTACATGAATAGAACTCTAGGAATATAATTTTCAGTATTGTATCTCAGGTTGATTTTATTTCAGCTTTAAAGAACAATAGAAACAGGGCAAGTAAGTGAAAATGCTAATTGAATGGTCGGGTTAAATTGGTGCAGAGACGCGATACACTGATTTACTCCGGCAATGCACTGATTTATGAATAACAATGCAATATTATTATACCTACACCTTATTTGTATGAACTTTTAAGTGCTTCCGTAGCCGAACGGTTACCATGTTGGACTGCCATGCAGAGGTGCCAGGTTCGATTCCCGAGCCGGAGAAATATTTGTATGACCTACATTAATTTTTCTCGTGAGTTTGGATGTAATTTGTGGTTGTCAATGTGTGTGTCCTTGGCACCTGCGGGGATTCCCTAGTGCGGGGCTATGTTGAGTGTGTGCGTTGCTGTTGTTATGAACTATGTACGTGTACATATCTTAAAACGGAAGAAAACAAATGAGATATACGAAACACTTTATAAATTGCAATGTAATATAGATCTTACGTCGTACAAAACAAAGTTTCTATTTGTTTAGATGGAAAACCGAGATAAGCCGGTCTAAAGGCGTGACGTAGTAAGGTTACGTGTTGTATAGTGAGTAGAACTTTGCAGAGTTGAACCGCGCCACTGGCAATACGATATATCACTTTTGATTCTTTGAAAGTTACAAATAAAATTACCGACCGCAAGGCATTGCGCGCATTTTACACCTAGCAATTCAACGTGTACCGCTCATGGAAGAATGCCATAAGTGGAGTTATATCAAACATGTTTATTGCTCCATTACGTACAGAAAAACATAATCCACATCTTTTCAAATTCTTGTAACTCTATCGACTAATATTGTAGACAGATTTACGAGAATTGGAGAGGATGTGGGTTATATTTTTCTTACGACGTAAGAAGACTTAAGACGTAACTCCACTTATGTCATACTTACATGAGGGGTGCGATTTTAAAAACGAAATAAAAACGAAACGATAGCCCTTTTATGTGGTCTGTGCGTTAGCCCACCAACTAACGCACAGATAAATACTTTAAATTTCGAGGCACGCCTTCCGGGGAATGTGCGGGGTGCGGGAGGATCGGCTACTTCTTCAAAAAATAGTATAATTCTAATCTACTTATCTACTTCTCCACTAAATCGATAATTACTTGACAGTTTGTACGTTATGAAGTGATTGTTTACACGCATAAATTAAGTTGATTATTTCTCCACTTAATACGTGTAAACCTGCCATAAACTTGTAGCTTTTAGTTAGATCAGGCTCGCTTTATTTGTTACATGCAAATAAATATTTAAGTACGTACAAAAATAAACTGTTTTGTTATTTTTTCTTTTAAAATGAAACCATATTTTGTAGGCTCTATGGTGTTTATTGCATTGCTGTTTTATTATTTTTTTTGAGAGAGTAAGGCAAATATTAAATTATTTTTATTTATTATCTATTAATGTTATTAGAAATTAATTTTTGCAGACTTCAATTACTCGTATATTTCACCTATGTTGTCAAATTCTATAGGCTATAATTATATAAGGCATTCTCGTAGGTTTTCATCATTACTTCTCAATTTTCAGCAAAAAATTACAGTAAAAGTATATGTATTCCATGAGTGAGTAATAATAATAATAATAATAATAAATTTATTCATAGAACTTAAACGTTACATAGTATAAAAAGTGCATAATATAAGGTACAGCCATTATCAGAACATATGAATGCTTGTACTTAAAAAAAGAATACTTGTGCTTTAAGTACCAGCAACCCTTCAGTGTCCCAGAGATATGATTCACATTATTTTATACGGACAAGTTATTATACAGGTAAAATAAAATTCAACCCTCGATTGTAACATAAATGAAAAACAATATTAATTTGTAACAAGAGAGTAGAGTGAGAAGTGCACGAATGTGTCGATAGGTATCCATGGGATAGGGATTTTAATGTGCAAGTGTGTGTGCGTGTGTGTGTTCGCGCGTGCATACGTGCATGCGTGTGTTTTTATAAATACATTATTTTATTTGACTGTATATAGAAGATTTTCTGTTTCTTCATATAGGAGTTTCATGAGCCACTTAGAAACCGTCTTTTTACACTCGTATTTGTTTTTTGTTTTTTCACTAGTATTATTGTACTTTCGAATAAATAAAATTTGATTTTATATTTAGATTTTAGATTGACAAAATATACAATACTTGTATAGGGAAGTACAATAGGAGATGTTTAATTTAGATTCTGTTGTCAAATTTCTTATCGTATCGATGGCAATCACTGTAATGCTTGCTATCGCGGAGAAAGGATTTGCCAATCGACGTAACTTCCTCGCCGATTGTTGCCTAGGGTACGCCAGACGTACAGAAACGTAGATACGTCGTGCTTAGAGGCTCCTTTTATGCCCCCAATATGACTATTGTTAGTGAATAATTCTTAAATAGAAAACCACCGTGAGACTCAGACATATTAACTAAAAATAACGGATAACTCATGTATTTAAGTAGAATTTTTGCTCGACATGTTTCGAACCAATTCGTGGTCTTTAATCATGAGATTCCGCGGCGGTGATTCGTTGGAAACTGCGCGCCAAAGCCCTGGCAGCCCGATTACTCAGTACGGCAGCGGGCGCAGGCGGCGTCGGCGAGAATCTACCCTCGCTTGCTTCATTTTTATTAAAGTACACTAACGACGTCACTTTCTAAAGTCTGGTCTACTCTAACCACTGACGTAGTACCTAACACTGTTTTCCAGCCGGGGGCTACCGACCATCCACTATCACGATTGAAATTCGAATGATGACCAATCTCGATAGCTTCACGTACTTTTCGCGGAATTAAATGCTTTTCTCTCGCCAGTACGGACACTTTATCAAAACGAATATAGTGCGTCGAATCCGAATCCAATGAGTGTTCCGTCCCTGTAGAGCCTTGATTGTCCCGGTTCTTAATACTACGTATGTGTTCCGTTAGTCTTGTGGATATGTTACGGCCGGTCTCTCCTATGTAACTCTTGCCACAGGAGCACGGAATCTTATTGTATACACCGGAAACATTCAATGGCTCCTTATTCTTCGGTGAACGCACCAACTGTCTAAGTTGCATGTGAGGGCGGAAAATCGTATTGATGTTATATCTATATATATATGACTTTAATAAAAATGAAGCAAACGAGGGTAGATTCTCGCCGACGCCGCCTGCGCTCGCTGCCGTACTGAGTGATCGGGCTGTCAGGGCTTTGGCGCGCAGTTTCCGTCGAGTCACCGCCGCGGAATCTCTTGATTAAGGACCACGAATTGGTTCGAAAGATGTCGAGCAAAAATTCGACTTAAATACGTGAGTTATCCGTTATTTTTAGTTAATACGAATAATTGTTGATTCGCGGTCCGAAATTCTTTTCGTTGACGTCTCTTTGAATCTATTTTTGGCAACAAAATGACAACTCCTACATTTCAATATCGTTGTAATGATCGTCCATGAGCAGGAAGAAAAAGATTGCGGTTTGTCACATATTCTGGAGACCTATAGTCTGTCTTTTTTGAAGATAGAGTAAAATGACAGTTCATTGAGCAAAAGTGTTGCCCGTTTGCGAGCAGCTAGTGATTGCAGTCGATATATTCTATCGACTTGAGTATTGATCACGCTAATGGAATAAATATCCGAACTTTCTTCATTTGAATCATCCTAGACGCATTATTCATCCAATTACTGAGCACAAGTTTATTTGAATTGTCAATTTGTGTAAGTTCATACATACACTGTATTTAGAACTGTTTATTAAAAATAATTCAAAGAGGAGACATATTTTAAAGTTTTTAATTTTAATTCAATGTAGATAATCAAGTCCGGCTATTTTTGTTAAAATGTATATGAATAAAGATTGACTCTATATTGTAGGCCAACTGTCAAAATAAGAATGAAGAAGGCAATAACGAAATTACTAATCATTAGAATGTCGTAACATTCACGATTCAGTCATATTTGGCAAACTTTTATCTTCTTTCACAATCTATCGATAAAAGTATCGACAACAACTAAGTAACCATTTAAAATTTTATGAAAACTGGTTACCCTACAAATGTTATTTTACTCCATCTTCAAAAAAAGGCAGACTATATTTACCAAGGAAGCATATTTTAAACAGTGGATATCTTTTAGTCGATGAATGTTAATGTACATGATAAGACATACATACTCGTATATACGGAAAATAATTATGACGTGAAGATATAACTATGAGTGACGATTAGCTTACATTAAAATAAATAATTTACTTTCAGCTGCAGGACATGGAAATGAGGGAAAAAGTAAGCCGCCGAAATTGAAATTCGTCTGATATTTCTTTGTCTTCTTCCTTTTTTGCCAGCTTTTAACATTTACATACGCTTTGGTCCTCATTATTGATGAATTGTTTCATTTACTCCATTTACTCAGTTTATAATTTCACAATTAATTACACATTATATTAGATGTGTGCACTGAAACCATGCTTATTTTGTTTTTCGTCATATTTTCGATGTAGATATGTTTGTGTTACTGTTCTTTCTTATATTTACGATTATAAAAACTTCACTTCAATAATTATTTTTGCTAAATATTTACTGAATTATTAATGAAGCAGAAGCAGGTTTTTCTATTGCCTACTCTCAATTTTAATTCTATTGAATTTTAACGTAATTAAATCACATAAGCTAACACACTATTCTTTACCACTTGTAAGAGTAATTATGCAGACGACGATGTGAACTGAAAAACTCTACCAATAGCATACATAATATTTATTTTGAAATGAATGCTGTTTTTAGAAAACGTATGAATTCTGTTTCACTAAACTTACAAAACCACTACGCTTCGTGTGTTTTGTTTATTCTTCGTGTGATTGTCGTACACTGAACAATTTTAATAGCTACTTAGTTAAAAAAATAAACTTTTTTTTGCGTACAGATGCGGACATGATCACATGTTGTGACGCCAATGGGCGGCTCACACCTGACTCCAGCATAAATCCTCAATGCGCGCCTATTATCGTTCCTCGTGATGACCCCATACACGCGCCACAGGGCACTCAGTGTATGAACTTTGTAAGGACTACTACCACTAGGGACAGAAGATGTACCCCTCCAGGCGCTCCTGCTGAACCGGTGAGATTTTCACTTTATTTTTAGCCGACAGTGGAGAAAACAAACTGGGTCATATTTTTAACCGACTTCCAAAAAGGAGGAGGTTTCAATTCGACTGTATTTTTTTGTATGTATGTTATGCGATTACTCTGGCATTTGTGAACCGATTTCGATGATTCTTTTCTTGTTGGAAAAAGGATTGGTCAAATTTAAATTGAAAGAAAATATTCCACTTCTAAGGGTAGCAAACTGCGGGATTAATACGGTTTAGCGCACTTTGCGGTAACGGGTTTCAATAAAACTTGGCAAATAGATGTCACTCCACGAACTTTTGAGGTCGGTTTTATTTTTTATAAATTTGTTATGAACCTGTAAATTAGATATTTTGTGTCCACAAATGCGTGTTTACCATTTATTGCAATTAATTTAGAACTTGCTATTCCTTGTGAAAGAGTTCATCCAGCCGGGTCCTATTTCTGCAGCCAAGCAGTAATGGCAGCATTACTGTGTTCTGGTTTTGAAGCGTAAGGGTGCTGGTGAAATTACAGGCACATGGGACTTGTCAACTTATGCCTCAGGGTGACGGGTGCAGTGCTAGTGCCACTCAGATCTTTACGATTTAAAGCTCTGAGTGGCACTGTAACTATTATATACAGGCATGTAGCTTACCATCAGCCGCACGACTTGTTCGTATCGTCACTTGATATAATAAAAAAAAAAACCATGGGATCTGTAAAGGGCCCGTAACGTTGGTTTGTTTGAAAAAACAAACATCCGCGATTTAGGTGCGAAAAAACATTATATGTGTAACAATCGCGAAAACCCAAGAACTCGATATGTACACCAGTACAGACTAAACGTTGCAAATTCAGGACTTTGAAGCTATTGTATAATATTCAACCTCACACACTTTATGAGTGGGTGTAATGGAAATTTCACAAAGTTTTTTTCATTAGTAGTAATGTTTTTCTTATATTAGCTATGAAGCCGGATTCACATTTGTGTGACGTGTCGTGTCGTGTCGCGTCAGAATGATATCGGTTTCATATATATTTAATATTATGGTTTGATTTATATTAGTGTGTCGCAATCTGACGCGACGGGTTGTGTTGTGTGCATGAAACCGAGTTGACGCGTCACGACACGACACATCAGACTAATATAAATCCAGCTTAAAGCAACCAAAAAATTAGCAAAACTACCTTTAAAATAGAATTATTCACATTGTCATGGTCTTTAAACTTTAACTAATAAGTCAGTATCGCTAGTAAACAATGTACTATAATTTTGAATACCTTGCACAAGGTTAGATAAGTCATTAATGGGAACTAAATTGAAAATGAACCTAGAATTGAACCTTGATAATGATTGCCTACCGTCCCCTTGAACTCTATAACTCAAATTTGATTTAAGAAGGTCGAGTATCATGGTGCAATCAAATACTTTGAAAGGTCGATGTGTATACCCATAGCATCGAGTATATAACCAGAAATAGAGACGAAATAAGGCCCATATATTTTTGGTAACACATTAGCGATACAGCTCTTGTAAATATCAACTCTCGTTTGCACTGAAATATAGACAGGCCAACTACTGGCCTGTGGGTACGTGTCCGTACGTTCCAAAAAATATTCTGTAATAATTTTAATAAAGATAATATCTCTAACAATGCCGTGCTTTTCTATTCGGTGGTATGGGAAAAACAGCAAAACATCTAATTATAAAACAAACGGAATCACATTTCATCGGTAATTAAATATTAAATATGTAATTTTACAATTTTCGTCCATTATAGCAAAGCCCAAGTTAACTGGTGGATTTGAAGTGAAAGAGTTGACGACACTCATTGACGACACCCGTCAATTGTTTCGAACTCGGGCTAGCCAATCATCACAGTAATTATATGGTAGAATAGTTTTCAAACAAATAAAATGACATTTCGTCTCTATTTTTGGTTATACATATACTCGATGACCCATAGTATCACGAGTATTTTCTCATGCCTCAAATATTTGTTTCAACACAAGAATCGTTTGTTCAGTGACAATATAAAAACAACATAATATACGAGTAATATGCACTGTTATATAAAAATAAGTTATATAATTGTCATATCGAGCAACCCGACACTGTGAAACTTTAAAATAAATAGCATGAGATAAGTAGGATAACGAACAGAACCTGTACCTTACTATTACGTAATTTACCCAAAGTATGATAATGATTTCCGCCTTTCTACGTATGTTGATTATGTTAACCAATCTGCTTCTTTCATTAAAGTTGACAACTGTCACCGCGTATATGGATCTGTCCCTGGTATACGGCAGCAGCGCAGGCCAAGCAGCTCCGATCAGAGCTGGCAGTGGGGGCCGCCTATTGACGATCCTGCGAAATGGTCAGGAGTGGCCTCCTCAGGACCCTAATATCACTCTCACGTGCGAATCGGCACAATCTCTGAACGAACCTTGCTATCTGGCTGGTAAGTAAAGTTTTAACTAGTATGGTAATTGGACAAAATTTATTATAAAACAAAGAACAGATAGTCAATAGTCAAACAGACGTGGTTAGCTACTTATTATTCTAACCTTAATTATTGTAGATTGCATATCTATTCTGGTTTGTGTTCAACACTATAAATTAATCTTCCATTCAATAACGTTTGAATGAAATTCCCTTTCCAATTTGTAGATCGAGTTGACCTAAAATCCTTGAATTTTAAACACTTTTGTATTAAGACTTTGTTTTGCTCCCGAAGCGGACCGTACACGTTCCTGGAGATATACATATTTATGATTATTTACTCTCATCGAGAATCCATGTGCTACACTTTTGCGGCAGTAACATAGAATAACATATGTATGTAAATTAGGGATAACATTTTAGTACGAACGAACAGTTACGAAGTTCTAGAATGATAGTAAAGCCGTTTTTGTTCTAGAATAGGAAAAGGCATTTCTAGGAATAAATGACGATAAAAAGTTCACCAGAATAAAAAACTTGCGAGCATATGTGTGAAGGCCGAAGGCCTTTTTCAGTTTTTATTTGCGTTGACTGTAACTTTGCCGAGACTTTATTATGAAATGATTTCTGTAACAATTTGCATTTCCTTACGTATCATTTAAGCTATCGTAGTTGAGTTATAAAGGTTTTATTTCAACAATTTGCTTATTTGTAAATGTAACAGTTTTTTATGATGATCATATAAATTTTTAGGTGACATCCGTGTAAACCAGAACCCTCAGCTGACAGTGCTTCAAGTAGTGCTGTTGCGCGAGCATAACCGCATCGCAGACAATCTAGCAAAGATAAATCCGCACTGGTCTGATGAGATAATTTTCCAAGAGGCCCGCCGCATTCATATCGCCGAAATTCAACATATCAACTACTATGAATATCTACCTATTTTCCTAGGTAAGTTAATTTTTTTGTAGCAACAGAGCTCCTTGTGAAAGAAAGTGCCTTGTCCAGGTAAGTAGTGATCGTACTTATTTCTGCCGTCAAGCGATAATTTGAGCATTACTATGTTCGGGTTTTAAGGGTACAGGTGAAATTACAGGCACATGTGACTTGTCAATTTATTTATTTACTTACTTATTATGTCTCAGAGTGACGGGCACAGTGGCTATGTCTCTCAGATCTTTGTGATTTAAAGCTCAGTACAACTCAGTACTGTAACTGTAATGGACAGGTGTGCCACTTACCACCAGGCGCACGATTTGTCCGTTTCGTCACTTGGTATCATAAAAAACATGTTTATTGAAAGGTCCTTGGCTCAACTCACACTGGCGCAGAGTCGAAGCGTCTCATTGCGTCCTGTTTTTCAACTCCACCGCCAGGCGACGCGCGACGACACTCGCATTAGTGCGGCGGGATCACAGTTTGGTCGGCGTCTGACGCCTCACGGCGCCCAAGTGACGTCGAGTGTAATCGAGTGTAGAGAGTGAAGTCGAAGCCGCTCGAATGCTACCAAGCGTCGACGCGCGTCGCTGCTCGATTCCATATTTGCAAAATACATATTTGGACCGTAATAATTGGATTATATAGATGAATATGCTACAGGCGAAAAACATGATGCGTCGCGACGCTTCGACTCTGCGCCAGTGTGAGTTGAGCCAAAGTATTTAGTGTGTTTGCATGTTAGTTTGATCATTCGAAATCATTACGAGAGTCAATTATTTGTACTTGTACTATGTACAGGGGCTAAAATATTACTCTCTATGGTATAATTTTTGGTGTTAACTATTCCAGTCACGATTCTGGCCTCATTGCTACTCGTGTTTATTTAATAAAATGCCGGATAATGTATGTACATGTCATAATCACGCATGAGCAGATAATATAAGGTTTTACTTATGCTGCAGACCTAGACTTACTTATATGTTAATATTTCTGTTTGCCCTTTTGCGGTCACTACATTTATGTTTTACTTAAAAGCATTAGCTGTAATAAAATTAATTAATTTTGTTCCTTACTAATTTCAATAATTAAATTATACAAGTGGCAGACTGTCACTTTCAATGTCGGTCAAACTGCTCGCTTTTTAATAAATTGTTTAATAATACTCGACATTCGCAAATTGCAATGGCACGATTGTTTATTGTATATTTAATGCGTTATTGGTGTTCTGTCTGATATTAATAGTTTTTATTACAAATACCTGAATATCTGAATGGCTATATTCTTTCGCACAGACTTGTGTGTTCATGTAATATACGAGTATATATAGCTATACCAAAGAATGCGACTGAAATAATATGTGTACATTGTTACGTGCTTAAGTCTACTGACCCTAGATTTATATATACATCTATAAATACAAGTCTAGAGTCGCTAGACTTAAAGCACATAATACAAAAAATAAACAAACAAAGTTTGTTTGTGTTGTGAAATCGGAAACAACGACTGAAGATGGGAAAAACTGCTTATTTTTTTAAACGTCTAAACGTTACGATTTTTTAAAAAAAGCGTGCTTTTTTTAAACGTTTTTTCACTTAAATGCTTTTTAGTTTGAAGCTAACAAAATAAAAACAAAATCGTTTACAAAACGTTTAAGCGCATTGACTTTTATGTTAAAAAAGCTTGCAACGTTGTGTTGATAGCGAAATGCAAGAGTGGACCTTTAGTTTTAAGACAAGTAAGTTTTTTTTGTAAAAAACGAATTATATTTTTATTTATGACATAATATTTTTATATTAACATTTTGTTAATTGGCGTTTAAAACCGTTCAAAAACATAAGTTGTTTAACTTTTGTAGTTGTTAACCGTTGAAATGGAAAAAAACTGCTTATTTTTATAACGTTAAGCGCTTAAGTATAAGCGCTTAAGCTTAAGGAAAAGCGCTTAAGTATAAGCGCTTTTCACTTAAACTAAACGCTTATTAGTTTGACATTAAAAAGTCGTTTAGAAAAACGTTTAAGCGCAAAGACTTTATATTTAAAAAAGCTTGCAATGTTGCAACGTTATGTTGAATTAATTTGTTTAGGAAACATAGATGGCGCTACTTGAAATTTAGGCACGTTGTAAAAAATGAAATTGTTGAGTATCTATAGAACTGACCAGTGACCAACGCTTAAAATGAAAAGCTGCTTATGCGTTTATTTTAAAAAGCTTAAGTTTAAAATTAAAACTTTTTTAAGTGCTTTTCGTTTAAACGTCCACCTCTGACAACGACGCTATCACTAAAACCCAGACCTGAGCCGGTATAGAAAAGTTAGTAATATATTGACCCGGCCGGGGATCGAACCCGAAACCTCAGAGACACCATGATAGCAGTGTGCTAGCCACTCGACTTTGGAAGTCGTCTAATTAATGGCATAATATACGGAAAATGTGAAGCTAAAGTTGGAAAACACGTTACTAGAATTTTGATATCTATATTCTGCCGACTATAGACATAATATTTCTGTATGCACATAAAATAGTTTGTTACCCATCACCGCTAATAGTTTTTTTCACCATTGATTACATTCATCTGTTCAATGTTATGGAATAATTCTCTTAGTCTGTGTAACTGCAACAGAAGTTATAACTGGATACATATTCTACCTAAATTATCACATTCACACTACATTGATTCGAAAAATGCCTCCTCGCACTTTGAGTGATTTATAGATGCTATAGGAGAGCAGTCACATGCTTACGACAATTTATGGTCGCATCATTTTCATGCATGATGTATGTACGTATCTGCTCTTTCTTTGACTCAAATGCGATCATCACCGCCCATTTATAGAAATTTTCTCCAATTCTATGAGGACATCTAGAGCTTAGTGTATATAAAGGGTTTTTCAATAAGGGCGGGTAGATATTGAAATGGAATAAAACAAGCTGTGTGTGAGGTATTAACAAAATATTTTTTTTATTTGTAAGGCCCATGTATGCCATTAAGTATGGAATATGACACCATGCAAATGCCCGCCTCGGCTTCTTACGGTGGCACGAATCCGAGTGGTCAAATTTTCAATGACTTCCGCATAGATCGGGCTGAATTTGAGCGATGGCCTGTGTTATGTTCACCTTTAGGGCATCGGTCGATTGCGGTTTATTTGCATAGACCTGCGACTTCAAGAAACCCCACAGGAAAAAGTCTAGCGGGGTCAAATCGCATGACCTTGGTGGCCAATTCACATCACCCCTGCGAGAGATAACCTTACCCTCAAATCGTTCCTGCAGAATGTCAATCGTGGCATCCGCTGTGTGGCACGTAGCGCCGTCCTGCTGGAACCACATGTCGTCTAGGTCCATATGGTTCAATTTGGGCCATAAGAAATTGGTTATCATCGTTCTGTAGCGCTCGCCGTTTACGGTGACCGCCTCACCAACGTCGTTTTCAAAAAAGTACGGACCAATGACGCCGCCGGCCCAAAATCCACACCAAACGGTAACTTTATGAGGATGCATTATCACCTGGTGAGCCTCGCGTGGGTTGGTGTCGTCCCATATATGGCAATTTTGCTTGTTAACACAGCCATTCATCCAAAAATGCGCCTCGTCACTAAAGATGATTTTTCGGCCCAAATTGGGGTCCTCTTCCAAACGATTCGAAACCCAGTCAGCGAACAAACGGCGTTGTCTATGGTCATGAACTTTGAGCTCCTGGGTAGTTGGATCTTGTATGGATGTAGACCCAAGTCCCGACGCAAAATTCGCCAAGTTGAGATCTGCGAAAGGCCGAGTTTTTGTGCACGGCGAGGAATCGACTGCATCGGGTTCTGTTTTACACTTTCACGGACCGCGCCGATGTTCTCGGCCGATATTGCGTTCCTTGAACGTACGGGTGTTGTAAAATGGGCGCAATGCGCGCAACGTTTGCATTAACGAACACTCATTTTGATAATAAAGTTTTAACATTTGAACGTGCTGTTCAATCGTGCAACTTGCCATGATGATTTGGCATAAGCAACTGAATAATAAACAAAAGATTTGACAGATATCACCAAAACAAAATGTCCGCCACGGGCCGCCAAAATCTACCCGCGCCAATTGAAAAACCCTTTATAAACAGTACTCGAAGCGATAATTAATATTGATAATTATCATAGTAATTATCAAGATAAATAAACCTTGATAACTATTTTGATATTTATAAAATTATTTATTAGAACAACAAGATGCTTCCGTGGCCGAACGGTTGTCATGCTGGTCTGCCATGCAGAGGTCCCGAGTTTGGTTCCCGGGCCGGTAGAAATATTTGTATAGTCTATATTTATTTATCTCGTTTGAGTGTAATT
Organism: Hyposmocoma kahamanoa; assembly: GCF_003589595.1. NCBI lineage: Eukaryota > Metazoa > Arthropoda > Insecta > Lepidoptera > Cosmopterigidae > Hyposmocoma > Hyposmocoma kahamanoa. Next base: position 4,665,691 of record NW_020653780.1, read on the forward strand.
TGTGGTTGTCTATGTGTGTATCCATGGAACCCGCGATACAGGGTTTTCCTAGGCTTATAAAAAAAAAGATGCTTCTGTTAGCAATGTCGCGCCATGTATCAGAGACGTATCTAGATGCGTATCAACGAATACACTTGACTCGTCTTTCTTGTAAGAAGAAAGTAAGTCCTTATTCCACGATGTAAGCTCGTTTCCGGTTGAGACTTAACAGTTTTGAATCTTCCCCAACAAGTCTTACGTTATTCATTTTCCTATAATTTATTGTGAATAATTGCTCACATTATAGATAATTTACAATAGAACGCTGGACAGCCTTATGCAATGTTTTCCAAAGCACAACGTCATCCATAAATATAGTAAAACATAATCATAACGCCAAAATAAATTAATTGATTTTGTAAAAGGGTCGCCACATGACAGGTTCGCATAGTGTGAGACCAACTGTAACCATGCACAATACTTTTAGGCATGTCATCGCGTTAACAATATACACACATCAACACTGTCTACGGATATTTAGTTTTTTATGGATTGCAAAGAAATTACAAACAAGTTCTTGAAACGTTCTTATATCAAAATGCGCAGTATTTTATAATCTGACTGAAAATTTAATAAAACACCTTTTTATATTTATTTTTAATTGCTTTTATGGTAAAAATAGAAAAAGTTAACTTTGTACTAAAATAAGAACTTCTGTTTTTGGTTATTATAGAGAAAAACAAAATTAAATGAAACAATTAATGTGTTGCAAAATACAATTCAATAATCTGTAAAAGCACCTCGGATCTGTATAACGCATCTGCAACGATTGTGCATACTCAAAATGAGGTTATCAATATCTCCTTGTTGGAATAAGATCCTCCCAGGTTCGACGGAGATGCATAAAAACCTGATTTTCTGTCACCAGATTTTTGGGAAAATTTCGTAAAGCCCTTCGTTCAAGCATGTCCCACGCGTGCTCAATCGGATTTAAATCCGGGTACTGGTCGGGCCAGTCCAGTGTCTCAACATTATGTTGCTGCAGCCATTAAACTTAGGTATTGTTCGAGCTGTGTGAGGGCAAGCATTATCATGCATAAGCATAAAGGTCTGACCCGCCGATGTGGTTGGACTACAGGTTCCAGCACCTCTTTACGATATTTTGCGGCAGTTAAATTGCCCTGCACCCAAATGAGGTCAGTTATCCCTCCTGAATAATGCTTATACAAATATATATATAGAAATATGCCTATTCCTGCCCATACCATAATTGTTCCACCTTGATATGGTTGGACTTCCTGGGGATTTTGCAGGCGACTCGTACGGCCAGGCGATCGCCAAACGCTTATTCTTCGTGTATCTGGATAGAAGCCGAACCGGGATTGATCCGAGAATAACACCCTAGACCATAGTCGATTGTTCCAAGCCAAATGTTCATTTGCACACTGTAATTTTCGACCGCGATTGCGTCGTCGTAGTGCTGGAACCCGAAGTGGTCTACAAGCATGTAGGTTGACTTCGTGTTGTCTGCTCCTCACAGTTTGGTCGCTCACTATGATTTCACTCTGATTGAAGCTTTAAAACCAATTGCCTAGCCGTAACGTTAGGTTGTCTCCTTGCTGTAACTTGTAGAAATTGGTCGTGTCTTGCGGTAGTCACCCAACTATTCCCTGTGTACCGCTCAACCACGTCGCCAGTGTCTCGGTAGCGAGACCATAATCTTGACATGACGCTTTGACTGGTGCCAATGGCATCAGCAACGTTGCACTGGATCGCGCCGGCTTCTAGCATGCCTACGGCTCCCAATATCTCTTCTTTAGTTAAATGTCGGTGTTCCACAGTGTAGAAACAATAACCAGTAATAATGCAGTTAATAAAATTGCGAAATAAAAGTTAATTCCGTTTAAACACAATTTAATCTTTAAGACACACAGAGGAAAACAAACTATCGTACAAAGTTAACAAAATACTATCGCATCTGTCGTTCTTTTGTTTTAAATTTGAATTTAGAATACATAAAAAATTTGCCAGGAACAAATTGACGTTTAAATCTTTTTGATATGATCAGTACTTTTAGAGTTATTTTAATAAACGTGAAATATAGACAGAATTGAGCTCTGACTGAGTTGAGACTTCAAGACCCTAGACAGTGTTGATGTGTGTACTATATATACATATAAATGTTAAAACATATCGTTAATTTGACGTAAACATGTTGTTAGAAATATACTCATATTGTTGTTTGTATTTGTGATATCAAATAAACATAATATTATAGTTATTACTATAGTAAAATTCTATTGGTATTTTTCTTTGAACAATAATTACTCTACGTTGTATGTTTTCATTAACAGGGTTGGAAAACATGATAAAGAACAAGTTAATCTATCCGGAGGCTCACGGCTACATCAATGACTACAACCCCAACGTTGATCCTACTATCTTGGATGAGCATGCCACTGCAGCTTTTCGACATTTCCACACCTTGATCCGAGGATATTTACAGTAAGTTTTTACCAGTCATCGGAATTGAGGCAGCTAATTTACCTAAAGTATCACAATTTTCTTGTTATGAACATAACAATTTCGTCATCAATGCGTTTTTTTGTTCCTGTTTATTTTCTAAACATAACAGAATATAGGTTGCCTCATGTTTATTTTTTGAATGCCTGAAGAATTTAAATACGTAAGTATCTATAGGAACACAACTATAGGGTTTTTTAACAAGAACTTTGTCGAGTAAATCAAAATAAAACAAGAATTTTTTTTCACAAAAAAAAAAAAATTGATTCAAATTTTTATTGTATTAAAAAAGTAAGGTGATGATGATGATGTAATCTGTGACCGTGGTCATGGTGGACATTTATCAGATTATCATTTTTCACTCATAATTGCCAAACCTTACTTTTTTTAATGCAATAAAAATGTGAATCAATGTCATCTAAATTTATTGTTTTATTTTGATTCACAAAACAAACTTCTTGTTGAAAAACCCTTTACAATATTATTTTTTGAGACTATTATCCCATAACTTTGGAAAAAAAAAATAGTAAAAGTGAGGACTTACCTTGATGAGGATTATACGGTGTAAAACGCGATTATATATACCATTTTTTTTACATCAACTGTACTAAATAAGACACATAATAATATACTATACGATATACATTTTTCAAATGGCTTTAATTTCGTTAGTAAAAAAATAGATTCTGAATTAAAGCCAGTGCCTCTGCCGTTCGACTCAAACAAAATGAACCGTATTAGAACGGGAAAAATTTTACTTAGAGCTGAGGTAGGCTCTTATCAGTAAATAATAATTTGTCGCCAATGTACTCAAATTTAAATAAATAATATGCATATTCAAATACAATCAGTTCCGAGAAGTCGCGGGATTTGTAGAAGGGACTGTATAGCAAACTAGTGGAGTAATTTCACAAAAAATAATTGAATATCAATTTAATAAAGATTAAAAATACAGTGAATAGCGACATCTCTCGCCAGGACTGGTAACTGTAAAGATATCTAACTGGGTGATAAAAGTTTCATAGATTTATCATAGATGGCGCTACGACTAATGTCGTAAACCAAAACGTAAACTAATGTCGTAAAAAAAAAAAACCAAATACAAAGATACGACGCATGCACTTAGAAAAATTCGTGAGGTCCGCTGGTTCGTTCCGTGGCTTAGTTGATATAGCGTCTGCCACGGTTAGCTAGAAGACGTCGGTTCGAATCCGGCCGGATCGAAGGAATTTTTTCTGAGTGTTCGATCTTTGTATTCACAAATATAGCAAACTAGTGGAGTGATTTCACAAAAAAGAATTGAACATCAGTTCAATAAAAATTTAAAATAGATGGCATTTATTGCACAGATTTTTATGGATACTGCCGTCTATTGTTTTATTTCGTTTAGGATCAACGCCATCTACTACCCATGCTAACAAGCATTAATTTATAAATTAGTTTGTAACACAATGCCATCTATTGACACGTATGTTTGTCAAAATTCGGAAAACAATTTAAGCTCATGGTCAATAATTGAATAATATTACAAGGAAAAAAATGACTACTTATATTTCATATTAATGATGAATTAATCAATATCCATTGGCATTTACATAATCTAAATTACTTCCAGGCTATTGATCTGTGCCATCTAGATACAAAACGGAATTTTGACCTTCTTCAGAGTTACGATCTGCAGATAAGAAGACCTCTTGAGTTTATTAGTTTATTTAGTACTTAAAATTTGTTATCCAGGTTGATCACAGAAAAGCGTAACCTGGTGGGTGCAGTGCGTATCAGTGACTGGTTCAACAGACCTCTACTGTTAGAAATGGGTCAAGCTTTCGATGATCTGGCCCGAGGCCTCACTGTACAGCCGCAGGACTTCAGTGACCAGTACTGGGACAGCGAAATGACACAGTACCTCTTCAGGTCAGTATATTCTGACGACATGTTTTTTAAGCATAAATTATATTATAAATGTCGACTTATACTACAACTTAAGAAACAAACAAATTATCAGACAAATTACATTATAGAATTCTAAATAGCATTATTATTAAAATGATTTATATGAACCCTGCCACAATGAACAAGACACGAGAGTCTGTTTGCAATCACGGTCTTATAATCATATCCGGGGATAAAAATATCGATACGTAAGTACTTACTTCTTTCACAAAATTTATTTCAGTATAGTACGAGAATGTTGTGATGAATATCTCAATTCTTTCAAATTACATTTTGCAATTTGTAGGTACAACTGAAGTAATAACGTTGCGACTTTGAAGGCCTCCTTGGTCTAGTGGCTTGTACACCGGTTTTCATAGTGAGGGCTCGATCCCCGGTTGGGTCAATGTAGAAACTAACTTCTGTACATTATCTCGGGTCTGGGTGTTTGCGGTAACGTAACACAAGTGTTTTAGTTACTTACTTCGGTATTAGAGAAATAAATGTGATGTTGTTTAGTACTTATTTATTTATTATTTATTGTGACAACCCTATGCTCCGAGGCATGAGGCGAAATGGCCCGCCCTTTCCTACAAGTATTGTAACTCCTGAGTTACAATACTTGTTTTATTATTCCAACTTCATCGTTCCTCTTCGGTTGGCTAAAAAGTTCTTAACACTCCATCTTTATGTCGTTGATATACCACCCATTCGCAGAAGCACTTTGCTTCCTCCTTCCTAATGCGTAGACAAAGGAATGGACTACGCTACCGATATGATTATGTTTCCCGTTACGTGTAATTTAAGTATTTATTTAATTATTTTAAGAACTAATTTAATTTACGAAGATTAATTTAAGAAGTTCGGAGTGAGTTCGGCATTTTTTAGAGAAACGCTTGCTATCGTCGGTCATATCTATTATAATACCTACTCCTCGCTAGAGATTGTCTCTAGCGAGGAGTATTAGGCTCGAAAACACACAAAAATTATCTTAATAGAACTGATACTTTCCCTAGGTTAGGTAGGCTAGAACTGCTAGTACATACAGTGCTAGTACTAAATTTCGATGCGAAATCAGTAGGTAGGAAAGAATCGTCATGTTTCTCTTACAGGTATATTTGCAAATTTATTCAGTTAGGCGCTTCAACTCTTTGTAAAACGAAATAATGTGCTATATTATTTAATACATTATACTGGTAATATTTATACCATTAGTTCGTTATGTTATCTAATCATAATCATATCTAATTTGTTATACTGAAGGTTTATTATACACATTGAAATTATGCCTATTGTTGTTTACACCGTTTATTAATTATATTCAATGAGTGATTATATCCTTATAAATTATGTCGAATGTTGTTATGCCAAGTGAAAATAGATTATTTGTTGTTATATCTTTCATTATACACCATAGTTTTACGGTTAGCAAGCACACAATGAAGACGAGAGGCGGTTTTCATTCGCTTTACAGCGAGAAAGTCGTCTGTGGGCGTTGTTGCGAAAATTTCTGAATGGCTGCAGGTGCGTGGTAGCCTCATTAGCCACACTCTACACGTAAGATGTTGCAAGCACAGATTAAACAAACAATGAGGTTGCTTACAACCTTGTTTATTGTACTGATACCACAAAATACTCGAGTAAAATGATGTTATAATAAGCTTTAAAACGCGTTATTTTTACAAGTTCCGAGCATCCAGCGAGTCAGCGCATTACTCCTTACTGGCAACGCGGAGTCAGGAAAGTTCTCCAGATCTTCAATGCTGTTGGCCTTGGTTCCGAACTATAATTAGTGGTGATCACAATAGGGCTAAATATGCCCCGAATTAAGCCACCCTAATAATAATAATATTGTCAACGCGCTGCATTCTCTCTCCATATTGAGAGTTTTCGATCATCTGGGACCTTGTGATTTAGCAATACAGTACCAGCCAGCATAACCGAATTAAAAGACAAAAAATAAATAAAATACAAAAAATCAAAAGGAAGTATTGTTACTTACAAAAACTAGTATAATTAATCATTTACAAATTTACATACATATGTAGATAACATAGAACAATATGCAATACAATAATACCGGGATTTCAGTAGGAGTTATTCACTCTATATGTATCACTTTCTTGAAGTTTAAGTAAATATCCTGTTCCGATTTTGATCATAATAGACAAAAAAGGTATTATATGAATTTATGCGGTATTATATAAACAAAGATAGATATTCAGATACATCCATTTTTTTGTTTAAAGGATGTTGAAGTGACTCATATAAAGTACGCGTGTGGTTGTCTACCACAAATTACATCCAAACTCACGAGAGAAATAAATGTAGGCCATACAAATATTTCTCCCTGGGAATCGAACCTGGGACCTCAGAGTGGCGGTCTGTCATGGTTGCTCCTCCTTTTTTTTGAAGTCGGTTAATAATATAGCAATTATGGGAATTCCAGACAAAGTTCCATTTCCCTTATCTCTTTTTATCGTACCTAAAAGAAGTACTCTGTATTCAATGGGAATAATTGAGCTGTAAGATGATAGCTCTCCTGAAAATTCTTATTCAGTATTAGGTGTACCATTATAAAGTGAAATGGGACATGAATAGGATATGAAATATACGACGAGCTTTAAAGTTAGAGGCATTTCTTGAGAACCACTTGAGACACCATTGTCCTAGGTTTAGAGGGTTTAACAGAGATCGGTGGCAAATTTTAAATTATTGTCTCATTTGGTAATGAGTTTCAGATACCTATGCTCGTAATCCGTACACGTCGCAAGGTATGTTGATTGTGAATTTTTATTATTTCTGGGCTTCGAAAGATTTTTTGTTATGACACGAATAAGCTTTTAATAATGAATTAGGTAAATTTTCTAATCATGTTGGTACATAGAAAAATTTACTTTAGTTTTTACCTTGAGCTCTTCAAGTAACTGATACAAAAATTGCCGTAATGAAAAATACTATGATACTGTAGCTTTAAATTTACTTAAAAAGTAATACGGGTCTGTGTAATTTTCTAGTTAGTAGTAGTAGACAAGGAAATGGTCTTCAATAAAATGCTGCGAAAACATCCACGTGAATCCGTTGCAAATGGGAAATTAAAAAGGAAATTGGTGCTCGTTTGATACGAAAAACAATTTTAAGTTTCGGCATTTATATTTTGGGTAGGACAGATTTTAAATTTTCCGATACATAACTGGGTTGAATAATATGCATGTTAAGCAAATGTTCAGAAACCTTACATGAAATAAAATAAAACTTAATTGAACTTAAAAGTATTTTGTAGGGTGCTACGTGTAATAAATACAATGTTGCTGATTTTCAGAAATGCAGCATCCTATTAATCAAAATCTCCGTTGTTTGTTAACGCGAAACACAAGGCTTAAATAGCGATTCTTTTTCTCTATCATGTATCCAGTTCACTGACCAATACAACTTAATTCCAATGTACATTGAATTTTCCAAGACCATGCTTAATTTCGGTTCTAATTTGTAGACGCCTAAATTACTTCGGAAATTGAAATTGTTTTCGAGAAACTTTTAAAGTGAGCACAACGCGTTTGTTTAACATTTAGAAGTAGGTTAATGCCTGTCCCTACATCGTTTGTGTTCCGTAGAAAGTCAAAATTTATTGCGTTCGAAAAATCATTATGATTCCATTACAGACCACATAACATGGATTCCATATAAATAAATCTCAAACTAAGGCTCAACACACACTGGGGCAGAGTCGAAGTGTCGCGTCGCGTCCAGGGGGACTTTTTTTTTTTCCTGCCGCCGCAGGGGCAGCGGGACTTCTACCGGCTAAAACCCCACGGTGGCCTTCTCGGGTGCTCTAGTGGGAAGGATCCGGGATCGACTTTGCGCACCGGAACCCCCCCAGCACCTAGGAGGAGCTACGTCCTCCCCCTCCTCTCCTCATGACGAAGCGGGCCACACCGCCCCGTCGTCCTCCTCGCGGCTGCCTAACTTACTGGCGAACGAAGCCCCCGCTCCGATCGCCCGCAGCCGCGAACGTACGCCGCCGCCGAGCGGGATCGGCCCTCTCTCGATCACGCTCGGCGACCTCCTTCTGAAGCATCACCGCTTCACAGAAGGAGATCACTGCCTCATGTGACTCTTGATCCGCCAACATAGCCGCTACGATGCCTGGCGGAGAGAGATCTGGCCTGATCCGGGCAACCAGGATGTTCCGCTCGGAGGCCCATGCGGGGCACTCCTCCAGCCTGTGCTGGGCGGAATCCTGGTCCCTCCCACAGTGGTGACACTGCGTCGTCGACTCGCGTCCGATCCGATTCAGATACTCACCGAAGCATCCATGCCCGGTGAGTATCTGTGTCAGTCGGAACGTGATGACGCACTTCCGCTGGCTCAACCAGACTTTGAGGTTGGACAGGATCGCGCCGACGGCGCGCTGGCGCGAGATCCACGGCTGTTCCAGTCTCTCGCCCCACTTCTCGAACGCCTGTCGGCGCTCCTGCCACTGCACTTCCAAAAACAATCTTATTTCAATGAAAACTTAAAGTTAGCTTATTATAATAGAGCTCGTATTCGTATCATGATAAACCGGTCAACCAAGTAATGTATTATTGCAAAACTGATTGAAAGAACGAATGATTTCCCAATATTGTCTATTCCTTACTAAAAATAGGTAAAAGATAACGCTATGTGAGCTATATAATGCCATCACTTTCTTTTTTGGTGTTCCGAATCGTGTTATCGTAGTATAATGTTTAAGTATTTAATGTTATTTACATTCAGAGAATTTTGAATGTTAAAAAAGAAAAGTATGTAATAATAAATTTTATTAAAATTATGTTGTTTTCAATAATTATTCCGCATTTTCATGAAGAAAAATAAATAAAACAAGCTGAGTCTTGATAGTCACGTTATGAATTCGGAACTATAGTCTAGTGTCAACTGTTAGTCTCGCCAAGGAGCATATAGATGGCGCTGTTATATGATATAATATAAATACAATACAATACAATACATATAAATACGAAATAAACATCGCTTATTTTTATTTAACGAGAAATTATCCTATGTGCTATTAAATAAAAAATAAAGAAAATATTGAAGAGATATATGTAAATAAATAAGTTCAATTTAACGTTTAATCATTACAAGTCAATATCAAGACAATTAAACTGAAACAAAGACGAAAGATCATATCAAAGATCAATATCAAGACGAAAAAACTGGAAACTTGTTTCCATTACATCCGTGTAATCATTTTAAGATTGCTAAATTTGACATAAGAGCAATATTACTTTAATGTTAAAGTCGCGTCATAGTCGAAACTGAGTGAATGAATAGTCACAAATCATAGTTTTAACACTATAATAAGCTTACTTTAAGCGCGTTATGGTACGAAACGTCAATGTAAGGTTAAAGTTATATTGTTTTAAGAGGTTGTGGTAGGCCCCCTGTTTTTCAATTGCAACGAATGGCGACGCCCGATTCCATATTTGCATAACACAAAAAAAAAAACCTTAATAATGGGAAAATAGAGATAAATATGCTATAGGCGAAAAACATGACGCGTCGCAACGCTTCGACTCTGCGCCGGTGTGAGTTGAGTTTATCAGTTTTTGTTTTAAAATACTGTATTCAAATTGATTAACAAAGTATATTTCCGCTTGTCATTGTCGGCGCTGAATGAAAAGTTAAACTTGGTGAAGAGTGTTGTAACCGATAAAACGAAAGTGTCATTAATTGTGTTAATAAAACTTTTATTAAATTCTTCAGTTTTATAAAAATAATACTCCCTTTTGAATTTGTAATACTGTAATTTTTAAGGAGTTTGTTGACGGAAATTGTGCATTTGTGGCGTAGTCATATGGGGTGCATTATGTCAAACATTAGCACAGCGCTTTATTGTTTTGAATATTGTACCTAAGTGCTATTTTTGTTACCAGGCGCAACAACACGTTTGGTGGAGATTTGCGAGCTACGGACATTCAGCGTGGTCGCGACCATGGCCTTGGCTCATATGTGAATACGCGGGCTGCTTGTGGCCTTCCTGTACCGAAAAGCTTCCATGAAATGAGTGACTACATATCCGAAGAGGTATGTAAGAGATTTTATTTTTAGTTGAGATATTCATTTCGGCTCCGGAAAATAAAAACTGAATTTATGGCGAGGTCTTTCAACGCGAGGCTGATTGTAGGTGAGGTTAGGTTAGGTTAGGGATCGCCCCTCGCGTCCCGCATTCCACGCGCTGTAAATTAATATGAATAAAATAAGAACAGCCGGAAAAAATCCGACGTCGACAAGCATGCGATAGTGACTGACGGGACAGCGAGCGGTGCGGCGGCGTGTCGTTAAACCACTGGGGAATTTGCAAATTTTGGGATTAATGTTAATTTATTAACTAATTGGCTTCCGTTGAAAATAAAAATTTAGCAGGTTCTCAATAACGCAGGTTATGTAAAAAGTTATATAGTTTATTTTTAAATCATTCGCTTTAAAATTTTATTTTAGGCTATTTTCAGTTTTATATGATCGAATAAAATACATCCTATCATTTAACACATTATCACATTCTTCAGTCAATATCCTTAGGTATATCGCATATTTTTTGTAAGACTGTAATTTAATAAAAAATGCTTAAACCATTTTATCTAGTAAAACAGTTTTTCCCGCTTCTCTCCCGGTGACTCGCCTTCATTTAAGTTAAACACATCTGTCTACTTTAACGTCATTAGAAAGGAGAGGAGATTTATTTGAAGATTGGATCTATACCATTCTCTACTATTTTCACAGTTCCTAATTTTTCTTGTGATGCAAATACATGCCGCCTAAAACTTTGGTGTAGTCTAGGAGCGTCAACTAATATGGTAGTTCTAAACTAAAATTCAACTAATTATTATAACAAAAATCGAAACACTAAGAAAACTCATACCATCCGGCTGGATTCGAAACTGCAGGTTGATTTTAATTCAAATCGGAATCGGGTAGCCCATCCGAGTCTCGAAATCAGATGGGCTTCCGAGCGAGAAGATGAACCTGATTCCTACTACATCTTTCTAATTTGCGAGTTAAATCAACCATTGTTTCAATTTGAAATGTCAAAAGGTTCCGATCGGCCAGTTGTGAATCGCAATTATGCGCCTCGACTCGGAAGAGACACTGTTTCCGATCGGGTGAGGCACAAAATCAAGCTGCTGGACCCTCAGGCAATGCGTGTCAGATGCTCTGCAGCGCAGTGCATTTTTCTAATTGTTTCTATCTTTGTTATAATAATTATAACAAACTAGTCGAGTAATTTCACAGAAAATAATTAAATATCATGATAGTAAAACATCGTAACATTCAATAAACTTAAAAAAAATTGGACTTTTCGTCCATTTTCATTCTTATAATGACGTATAGTATTTAAATTAAGTTTAATCAGCTTTTAAATCTGAATTATCCAGCTTTAGTTTATGATCGACTTGAAATAGTACAAGTTTATAATGTAAATACAATTTTCTAAGCACAAAAAGTCGGTAGTAGTTCCAAAGTGGTAGTTCCACAGTTATCTACGAATCTGTATCTATTTTCAGTATGGAAAACATCAGTGAAAAGTACTCCAAACTTGTAGAAGTAATGTGTACTTGCAGTCCGATAAGTTACTTATAATGACTTTGAATGAGCCTTGTACTTTCTACTATAAAAATATAAGCTAATGGTAAACAATTTTCTAGGTTAATATATATTATCTCTTAACTCATTGAACTTTCAAAATCTAAATATTAATGATCGCATTAAAACATACAAGATTAGTTATAGGAGGATGTCCGAGATATATCCCTATAAAGTATATAATTTGTGCCAATAATAACGTCAGAGGGGATTTATGGTACACTTAACGGGACGGGACATGGTAAAGGACGGCAAAAGAGAACGTATAGGCTATTGAACAGACAGTGGCTCTATTTGAAATCAAACTTTATTACTACTTACTACAGTCGCAGTAGAGCTCCTTGAGAAAGAGTTCGTTCAGGGAAGGAATAATCTACGGGGAAGTACTCCCACCTTACCTATTTCTGCCGCCAAGCAGTAATGTGAGCATTACTGCGTTCCGGTTTTGGAGATGCTGGTGAAATTACAGGCACATGGGACTTTTCAACTTATGTCTCAAGGTAACAGGCGCAGTGGCAGTCAGTGCCTCTCAGTTTTTTTTATAATATGAAGTGACGGGACGAACAAGTCGTGCACTCATGTCTCAGGGTGCCAAGCGCAGTAGCATTGCAACTGTTATGGATAGGCGTGTCGCTTACCACCAGGTGCTACATTGGTTCGTCCGGTCGTTGGTCTGAACATTTATTCGACATAAATAGGAAATAGTTATTTATTTCCTTTACTACTAGTCCCTGTATAACTGACGTGGCCATGGCGTTTATCAGCAGTATTTTCGAGATTAAACAAAAAAAAGCTTAAGTTTACTTAGATGTACCTAGTCTGTGACGCTGCCTAACGTTATCACGCAGCCGAAACATAGTGTGGGGCGAAAAAGCCGAAACATAGTCTGTGACGCTGCCTAACGTTATTACGAAGCTGAAACATAGTGTGGGAGAAAACGCCCCTTTTGAAGTCCGTCACGTGTGTGACCACTATAACCAATTGCGGCGTACAAATTGCTTCACATAGACTATTATTTTATACCTACTTATAACTGTAATAAATTATGGAAATTACAGCTATTTTTACTGGGAATTAGTAAAACATGTTGTATTCCGAGGAACCGTCGGTTTCCACTGCTTTGTAGAACTAATAATTTGTGCACACTAAGCAAGAAATGAAATCCTGAACACGAATTTCATTCACGGGAATAAATCCACACAAGCAAACTCAAACGGCGGATATTGAAGTAATCAAGAACTCCGGAATACGTGTTCTACTTTTTATTCATTCCCTTACTCAGGTCGGCGACGTTCACCCATTTGTGGCCTCAAAGGCGTGCTCAGATTGAGTACAAATTGCATTATATCCTGATTGGCGAACTGTGATACCATTTCTTCCCAATTCGAAAGTGGTACTTTGGTGGAAAATTCCAACCGCTTTTTCCGCGAGGTCTCATTTTCCTACTTATCCTGTGCCTACATACAATCGTGCGTACACCTACCTACACTTCTTTAGATATATTTTTCCTTTTTATAAACATTTGTGTAAATACATAGTTCGGTGCAAAACTCGAGTGCTCTAGCCCGTTCAAACTTTTTGAATTATTCTATACATTGGAAATGATACTACTCAGTCACTAAACTAAGTCAGTCAATCATGACCATGGGACCTAAGGAGCCGAGATTTAAAACGTGCTTTAAAAAACAAACATACGCGATTTATGTCCGAAAAAATAAGTATTCCTAATGTGTAGTAATCGGGAAACTTAAGGACGATTTATTTGATACGCTTGAGCAAAAGATGTACCGTCCCGCATTGTTATTTTCAAGTTCCTTAATTAGAAATTCTTTCATAACACAGTGACCAACCAAATGTTTTGATATATTTGGGTAATTTTCAGGTTAGTTTTCTCTATCTTATTTCGGTCGCAATTTTTGTTATTTAAGTATTTGTTAGTTTTTTATTATTGTGAAATGTTAAGTAATATTTCAGGTACTACACTCGAATATTAAACAATACTTCATGATGGTATTTTTTCATATTTTTAAATAATAAAAATTGCCACAAAAATTAGGTACAGAAAACTAACTTGAAAATTATTCATTTATTAATGTTTCTAAATTGAGTTTTAAAACAAAACAATATTTTGTAACATAGAAATTGAAACTGTCAATCGTTGCTATTCAAGTGAAATAGATTGATAACACGCTTTTACACAAAACGCATTTACAATACTATAGATCAGGGGTTCCCAAACTTATTTTGTCTACTGCCCACTTTGAGAATAAATTATTTTTAGCGCCCCCATTTTTTCACCTACTTAAAAACCACTATAACTTCAAATTAAATTAGTGATTGTGAGCTACATTACCGGAGATTAAACATTCATTCTGATTCATTCTGCAAGAGTTAACTTGAGACCTGAGCGCAGTATGTAGTACACAACGGCGCTCAGGTCTCAAGTTAAGTCTTGTTATTTTGTATAATTATATAATCTCATGTTGTTGCGCAATTCCGTATCTTTAGTTTCAAAAAACTCTATCACAGAGTCAAACAGGTTGTAAAATCGAGTTAGACAATTGCCTCTTGATAGCCAACGAACTTCAGTATGAAACAACTAACGGTTGAAATCTTCGTCATTAGTAACACAAAGCTGATGAAATAATCTATCATTCAAATAGCTGTTACGGACTTTATTGACTGCTTTGATGACATATTGCAGTGATTGAAATAGTCGTTCACTTAAATTTCTAGCAACCAAATGTTGTCTATGAATAACGCAATGAACAGCAGGGACATCTGGAATTTTATTTTTCAAGTACGCTATGAAGCCTTTATGGCACCTTGTCATAGCCGGAGCGATGGCGCTCCGGCTATGACAAGATGCCGGCTATGACGATACGGATGGCCGTAGCAACTGATATAATATTTTTCAGAGGAATCTCTTTCTCATCACAAAGCTTGTCCATATATTGAATATGGTTTCGCTTGTTGTATCGGTCTACATTTCTAGCAAACAATAGTTCTTCACATATTTTCTCATCTTTAATAAACCTCACGTAAGACAGCTTCATTAGTTGGTAAAGTGGACTCATCGAGCTGAAATGAGAATTGACTATTCCTCAGATGATTGCACAATGATTTTCCAATGTTTTTAGCCATTTCATCAATTCGTCTTTGCACAGAATAATTACTCAAAGGAATTTTTCGGATAATATCTGCGGCCGGTTTATGAAGCACAGTAGTTATTACTTCCTTTATTGCTGGCAAAATTAACTCTACTCCCATGTTGTGTGTGTTGCCTTTTTGAGCAATTAACAAAGGGATATTGTACGAAGCTCGAAGTCCGTCGTCATCTTGCTTAGCAGCCGCCGAAAAGTTTTGCTATACTTGGCTGAGTATTATGCTTCTTCTCTAGGTCTTGAAAATATGCTACATTCTTGTCTTTCTTATCTGGATGTATTTTATTAAAATGATCCTGCAGTCTTGAAGGGTTCATTGCTTCATTCGAAAATATTTTTAGACATAGAAGGTTTGTAGGATTTTCAATGAATCCGAATTTAATATATTCCGCACAGTATTGCCGTCTCTTCTTTTTTATTTCCGACATTGTTTTGTTTTAAAAAATACGTAAGTAAGTATTGAACTTAAGTACTGCTTATCTATTACATAAATATAATGAATATAAAAATAAAATAAATATTACGTTGTTTATATAGGATTGCATAAGCAGCACGAACCGACAAGAATAAGATAAACATGCACAAACTCGTTTATCTCATTCGACGCTCAAACCTACTCAACTAGTAAGAACAAGTATTCTATGAACCAGCCGATTGATACAGGAATGCACAAATCGGGTTATTTAACAAAAACTTGTTAAAACATGATTGCCCGCGGTGTATTATCTACGAAAATTACCTATTTAGGAATACTAATAACTATTAAAATGCGAAACTGTGTCTGTTGCCCTTTTATTTTGTTTGTTTGTATTTAATTTCATTTCAAAACGCAGCGACCGATTGACATGATTTTTATTTTATTTATTCAATAAAACAGGACAGATATATGAACTACACGGAGATAAATATCGAACCGATCTCTTAGCTAATATTAGTTGATGTTCACAAGTTGTAGTCGAGAGTCGAGAGCTCAGTCGGTGTCTAAGGGTGTCGTATTAACTCTACTCAGTGCTCAAGTCAGGATTGCACTGGAAACACAGGCACTGGAAATACGGCCCTAATGGCAAGGACTTGAGTATGATTTTCAGTGCTCACTGCAATACTCAAGTCCTGACTTGAGTATTGAGTAGAGTTCTGGAATACGACCCTCAGAGTCTTTCTAGATGAAATTACAAATCTCCCCCTAAGCCTCTACACAACGCCCCCATTTTTTTTCTGGGTCTCTTACCACCTCCCTTTAGGCCTGCAGCGCCCACAAGGGGGCGTTGTCACCCACTTTGGGAAAGGCTGCTATAGATCAATAAAAAGAGAAAAATGGAAACAAAACAAATTACATTAACAACAAAAAAGGACAGACAAACAATATAAATATGCGTAACAAACAGCTAGCACTTATTTAATAATAAACAACTTGCGTGTCCTATAGTAAGTCATCAACTGTTAGCTTCCAGGTTAAGGATGCGTCAACAGAAAAACATTATGTAAATCGTATAGTGTATATTTGTGTTCATGTCGCAGTGAGTTATGAAGAGAGATTTGCGGTCGTTTCAATTTAAAGAGTTTATTAAAATCAAGCTCACAGTCGACGTCAGCCATTTTAATCATAGATCAAAGCTCCCGATGTCTTTTTCTTATCACATTTTATTCTCAAAGGTGCCCGAGGAAATTAAAATTGGCAATTTTTTTAAGTACCCTTTTTGCTGCCGTTATAATTAAAGAAGACATACTTTAAAGGCGCCTTCAAATTAAATACTTTTATAAGCACTGTAGTGACGCCACAGCGGTGCTGCAGTCGCGGCACTACTAATTTTCATACAATATTTTGAAGTGCAGCTGCAGCGCCACAGCTGCTTTTCCTGAATAGATATTGTATGAAAATAGTACTAGCGGGGCTGCAGCACCACAGACGCGGCACTACAGTGCTTCTACAAGCGGCTGACTTGTAGGCGCCCTTCCTGGGATAAAATCAT
Organism: Hyposmocoma kahamanoa; assembly: GCF_003589595.1. NCBI lineage: Eukaryota > Metazoa > Arthropoda > Insecta > Lepidoptera > Cosmopterigidae > Hyposmocoma > Hyposmocoma kahamanoa. The sequence goes on from NW_020653780.1 coordinate 4,682,885, forward strand.
GGTCCCATTCCGTACGACTAGAAATACGTCTGCCATGATCTTATTAGATATAGACATTCTTTATTGGTAAAATTAACATTTACAAGGCATACAAAAATTATAAATTATATTCGTATAATTTTCTTATATTACTATTACTTAACCAATGTGATAAGTTATATATTGATTGCTTGACGAGCCAGTGCTTTAATCTACATCTAAATAAGTTGTCCGAAGCGGAATCAACAATTTCAACAGGCAGGCAACAATTCATTGTTATATATAGGTATACATATGTATGTGAATACTCAAAACATAACTATTTCGCAGTACTAACATCTAATATAGAGCATCGATGACTAATATACACTTTAGTACTCCGATCACGCGACATTTCTAAAAGGTGTTTCGGCACAAGTATTTTACTCAATAAAATACTTTCATAGTTCATTGTTCCCTTTACCTCTTTCATATTTAAGGGGTTTCACTCTTCAGTGAAAGTTTTTTACTTATGTATCTACTTTATAATATTCAAGATATGCGGTATGTACATAATATGTATAAATCGATATCATAAAATATTACTCATCGTTTGAATATGCACATAAGAACATTACAATGTTTTGTTACCACGATATTTTTTCAATATTTTTTGTGAAATTACTCCATTACTTTGTTATAATTATATACTGAGTGAAGACAAATTTTTATAGATTTCTCACAGATGGCGCTACGGCAAAAAAGTATTTAAAAATTAAATACAAAGATAGGAGAGCGTCGGCCTGGTATGCTGAAGACACTAGTATGAATCCAGCCGGATGAAATGAAGTTTTCTTAGTATTCAATCTTTATATTAATAATTATAACATAGGTTCTTTTTAATTCAACAGAACATACAAATCTTGCAATCATTGTACGAGTCGCCTCAGGATGTGGAATTAGTAGTTGCCGGGTCGCTGGAACGCAACGTTCCAGGTGCTCAGGCTGGCCCCACATTCCTCTGCATCCTCACTGAACAGTTCTACAGAACCAGAGTTGGAGACAGATACTTCTTTGAAAACGGAGCTGATACTGACATCGCCTTCACTCCTAGTAAGTTTCGTCCAAAACTAAAGAAAACCCGTAAATAGTAGCACAATATAACGTAATAAGAGAATAATTAACAGAAAAAGGATTTGAAAAATGACAAAGGAATTACTTACTCCCATCGTTTCAAGTCATTATTATCGCTTTTCATATAAACAAGTAAATTGACTACCTGTATGTATATCTGTATTTTCTTCTAGGGTAGCGTTTTGTTTTACAATTACTAGTAAGTATGAGTATAAAGTGGAACCTGTGTAAACTAAGTCCATGGTTCTTGGTAAATATTGACCTTGAAGGTCAATAGCAGGAATAGCTTTGAGAAAGGAACAAATTTACATTTACCCTGTCCATAGGGTCGGTTCTTTGAAAAATTAATTTGCTAAATTTCGTGTTTTCCTGTCTCAGGTCAATTGGCGGAAATCCGCCAATCATCGATGGCGCGAATACTTTGTGACAACGTTAATTCAATTAATTTTATGCAACCTAGAGCCTTCGAACAAATTTACCCTCAGTAAGTATATACTTAGTATCTTCGTTTCACTTCGTTCCACTGTTACTTTTATAATACAAAGAATACTTATATGGACAAGTACAAAGAACGTTATCTGCTAACGATTTAGAAATGATGTAGCATTTACTTAATTTACGTTACACCCGATTACATTAATAAGATATTTTCACGGCTTCTCATTCATCGCTTTTCAAGAGTAATGCAATTAAGTTAACATCATGTGCAGTCGAAAAATAATAAATCCTCAGTGTTTTCTTTTTTCAATCGGCCTTGAATTTGCTATTCAATTATCTCGGCGATTTATTAGCTTATTTATTTAGGTAAAGCTATAATCAACCTCCTACGCAAGGAGAATGGTTTCATCCAGACGGGCATAATAAAGTCCATGGTAAAAAATATATTAAAGAACAAAAATACTTTACTTTTACAAGATTTATTAGAAAACAAATGAACCTTAATAAGAGACTGTGTATTTGATTTTTTTGTGACCTGGGATTATGAAACATTTATATCAAAATGTTTATTATGCAGTAAATTTGTCACCGTCTTAGGATGGCGATTACACAAACATATTTGGCAATGCAAATACGAACAGCCCATATCTTTCTACATAAGTTTTGTTTATAGTGCCCCTCCCTATCAACCTCTTGGTTATGCGGGAAGGGCACTATGGCCTGTGCGAGCGCACCTGCACAGGGACCATCAAGTCAGATCCCAATCTCGGATCAGCCCGTTTGCACGGATTTCATCCGGTTCTCTGTAACGCTAGTGCCTTAGGCGAGCCGCCCCGGGTGCACGTACAGCACTCTCCCTATTTTCCGGATAGGTACCGGAATTGTAGGCACGCTCACTTCCTCTCGCGCTCCGCACGACAAACTGTTGGCACCGCTAAGCCGCCGATTCCAAGTGTCGAAACACAAAACTGCGATGCGACGTCGTATCGCAGGAACTGTGGCAGTGGGTGCGATTTCTTGCGGCAAGGCAGATAGATGCCTTTCGCAGCAATTCGTGTCGCAGTTTTCTGCGTTGCGAATTCACATCGAGCTGATTCGCAGTTTGATGTTTCTACCGTAAGTCGACTACCAAATCTGCTCATTGGTGGCGGAGCTGTAAGACACGCGCACTTCCCGACGCCGAATGAACGGCGTCTCTCCAGTTCCTAATTCCTACGCGGCCGGAGGGACCGGAAGCTGTCTAGCTCATCCTCTACCGCGCTAGTGCCGGAGATATCAAGTAGCAGTGTCCTGCGACAATGTCCGGACATAGTTACCGACTTAAAGGGCAACTCACGTATCTCGCGCGTTTCCTCGCCTCAGGCTCTCAACTAGACCGCTAGTAAGACGAGCTAGCTGCGCGGGGAACGAACGCCCCGACCACACACCACCGGGGCAGACGAACGTGTTCGTCGCTGCAGCTAAGAACAAATCTCGGCGAGTCCATGCCCAAGTTCGGGTCCGCTAGACATGCTCGTGAAGGCGTAGTATCACTGGCGGAGGGCTTAGCCCGGACGCCCGCCTTACCAATGTCTTGCCGTCGAGCCCGTAGTCTCCCGAGCAATGTTGCGTTTTCGGTTTTGACGGGCAAGGATGCTGGTGAGATCACAGGCACAAGGGGCTTGTCAACTTATGTGTCAGGGTGACGGGCGTAGTGGCAGTTGCCCCTCAGACTTTGCAATTTAAAGTTCTGAATGGCATGGCAACTAGAAAGATGTGTAATATGCAAGGATGCTGAGAAATTCGAGTGTCTAAAAAGGGTTTGACAATAGACGGAGGCTTTTGATGGGTTTACTGGTTCTGTGCTCTTACGCATTAAATCTAAATCTGCCAGAAAATGTTATCTTTATTGTGCCCCTAAAATTTATGACCTACAGGTGAACTCTCTTTGTTGCATCTGCACAATAATAATGTTCCATTTTGTCGCCTTACTTTCTCAAATTCGTATCTTAAAGCACAAAGTTTACTGAAATGCAAAAGATGGATTGTATATACAAATTTTGCAGGCTGATTTCACATCACATTGCCTACATATTCACACCCTGGCTTTTACCTATTCTTAAAGTAATGCATGCCAATTAACACCCTTTATAAGAAATTTAATTTATATAGAAAGTTTTGCCATCTCCTGAATAATCACTCTTCAAACCATACGAGTTTGAGAAAGCAAGGAATCGATTCTTAGAATTTTTTGCAATTTGGTTTTTCTGATATATTGATAAATAATACTGAAGATTTAATGACTTCTTTTATAATTTCTTTATTGGTAGGTAGGGTTTGTACATTGTCACGTGAATTAAGTTTTCAATAGAGTTAATACAGCAAACATGTCTAAATAGAATATTTATAAAATGTGTAGTGTAAATATTTAGTGTTATTTAGTTAATGGAATTTTAGGAACTCGTAGAGAGAGATATTTATATCATTTGTTTCACAAATTTCCATGTAGGCGTATGTTTATATGAGCTATAGTGCTATTATTTGGTCTCCAACTAAGTTGTATTAGTTTACCCTTTGAATTAATTTATTGTTTTAAATTTGTTGTTGCTTACATTTTTAGAACCTTATTTGCATATTAACTGTAATTTGGTCCATATCTAAGTTGTTTATTTGCCGTACGGAGTTAGTGTGCCAAGTTTACGGGCTATATTATTTATTTGTGTTTGTTATTTTTAACTGCCTCCGTGGCCGAACGGTTACCATGCCGGACTGCCACGCAGAGGTCCCAGGTTCGATTCCCGGGCCGAGAGAAATAGTTGTATGGCCTACAATTATATCTCTCGTGAGTTTGGATGCAATCTGTAGTTGTCTATGTGTGTGTCCATGGCACCCGCGACACAGGGTTTCCCTAGTGCGGGGCTATGTTGAGTGTGTGCGTTATTTATTTATTTATTTTATTTATTTATTGCATTTGATTTGCATATCGTCGGGGATAGTGCAAATACGCGTAACTAGCATTTGATTATAAGTTTTCATTTCGGTAATTTAGTGGCCAAATGAAATCCGCGTGAATGTCGTAGCAACCAAATTAGCGTGATTTACAGAAATTCATTTGTTTTCATTCATTCATTTGTAGACAACATACATCAATGCTCACTGTGCAAAAATGAAGTCGTAGTCATTGGAATAACAAAGTAATAACGTTAAAATCCCTCTCCTGTTAAATATGATTTAGTGCAGATACGCGCCTTTTACCAATTCTATATTCTGCCTCCAAGCGGTAATGTGAGCATTGCTGCGTTCCGGTTTAAAGGGTAAGGGTGCTGGTGAAATCACAGCCACGTGGGACTTGTCAAATTATAGCGGGTGATGGACGCAGTGGCAGTGTTCCTCAGATCTTTGCGATTCAAAGTTTTGAGTGGCACTGCAATTATCATGGACAGGTTCGCTTACCACCAGGCGCACGTATTATTCATCACGTCACTTGGTAACATAAAAAAACGCATTACAATTTTTTAATATGAGTATTCTATTCATTACGCTCACTCTTGAATGCCATGAACTAAAACTAATCTAATTTGAACTCAGTGATAGAGGTGAATAGAGGCTGTCTATTTTGTTTAATAGGGGTTGCCATTTCGGAATAAGATTTTTGATTATATACACTTTTTACGTTGCAGGAACAAACTCGTACCGTGTGATGAAATACCTGCTGTGGACCTTTCTTTCTGGCACGACAGTGAATACTACAAATAAGTTATTTATATATTAATATACAACCTATGAATGAAATAAAAAGCGACTTTAATTTGTAATGTTGACGTACCGCGCAGTTTTCAGGTTAGTTTTCAATACCAAATTTTTGTGGCAATTTTTATTATTTCAATATTCTAGAATATTATCTTGAAGAATTGTTTAATATTCGAATGTAGTACCTATTCAGAATTATTATTTAATATTTCACGATAATATAATGTAATACTTACATAACAAAAATTGTCACTGAAATTAGATACAGAAAACTAAATTAACCTGAAAATTATCAACTCTGGATTAGAAAAACTTTACGTAACCGAAGCAAACGGACTTCTTTCGATGTTAAATACAAAAAAGATTGAAGAATGATGCCTAAAGTTCTAATTTGAAGTCGTTTTTGATTCCTTGACAAAACATCTTTTTTATGAAGACATAATAAAGTTATCGAAAAGGTTGTGATTAAACCTCGAATTGTAACTTACAGTGTAAATATGAATGTAAACGACAATACTTATATGGAAGTACAAATTTCATTTTGAAAGGGCGCACCTTTGCGGCTGATCGTAACGATTCCAGCCCATTCTTAATTTATTTGTACGTTATTTTGTACAGGCATTATATAGAAGTTTTTACGAATGTGTTCGCATGAGTCTCCGAGTTTTAAAGTCGGTTTGTATTAATCTCCTAAGCCTAACCCAGCAAACTACAATGGGAAAAACGCCAAATGCCCAATGTACAATGTTTTAATATACTTGACCCACTAAACGACGATACTTATATGGAAGTACAAATTTCATTTTGAAAAGGCGCACCTTTGCGGCTGGTCGTAACGATTCCAGCCAGTTCTTAATTTATTTGTACGTTATTTTGTACAGACATTGTATACAAGTTTCTACGAATGTATTCGCATGAGCCTCTGAGTTTTAAAGTCACTTTGTATTAACCTCTTAAGCCTAACCCAGTAAACTGCAATGGGAAAAGCGCTCGCGCACTACAATGCTCTAAAATATCTAACCCACTAATCATCTATTTGGTTCAACCTGTGAGCCGTAAAATTAACTTTGGTATGACTTTCTTATTGCATGATTAGTGAATGACGTTTTAAGAAACCTTTTAAGCCAATTTGATCTTTAATTACATTACATGAATACAAATTTCAACCAAAAAGCTGGAATTACTTTTTCTGTTGAATGTGTAAGAAGGCTTTCAGAGCAAAAGGTGCTAGAGTTGAATGTACTAAATATAACTCGATGCTTCAGGCTTCAAGCAAGTATACCCTCAGTTTTGTTTGAAACACGCAACCGAGATTTTTTTTTAGTATTTTTTTAGATATGGGTAGAATTTGATTATAGAAGCGTTAAATTAGATTGCGATATTTTTTACTGCGTTTATGTGATCATATAATATCGAACCATTACTGCCGGCTTAGCGTAAGCGACAAAAGACAAATTTTACAGAAGAGGTTTTTTTAAAACATTTATACACATAAATGTGATACTAAATTGAATTTCAATATATACTGTTCATTTTTAAATTGGACAGTATACAGAAGACACAAGGACACTACTGTCTTAGGAACCATTAAGTCTCTTTTTCTGAAAACAATTTTGGCATAGTAAATTTTTTGGTCAAGCGTGAGTTGTCCATAAAAAGGAATAAAATTGATAAACATTTTTTTAGTGCTAATCGACTTAGTTTCATGAAGGGATCATTTGATTGCATGGAACGAAAAAAATCGGGAAAAGCGAAGTTTGTCAATAATGGATGTTAAGGCAAAAAAGCCTTTACAATATATTTGTTATCTCTATCCAAAAATTTTTGAGGCTGAATGCCTCAAGCGTTTAAGGGAACATTTGTGATTAAAACTATGCAAGTTTGGTTAAAGTAAACGACGAAATAGTGATGTACTATGTCAGTTGAGATAACAAGTGGTGTCGCTCACCTTATGATTTTTTAATATTAATTGTGTCGATCACATCAAAATATTAAAAAAAAAAACATTTGAACGAACGATAAACACAGGTTTTGCTATAATTTCTATTTGATGTAATTTTGTCGGGAAATATCGATATGTCCTTGTTCGTTATAGTTTAAAAAACTACTTGCAATAAAAAATGCTGTTTAGGTAAAAATGTCACTTACGCTATCGTGACTCGATATTGTCTGAATATGAATTCTTAGGGGCCTTACGAGGTTAAAATATTTGTATTACTACCTACTACCACTATTCTTCTATAATTAACCAATGTGTTAGGTTTTAAATTGTATATTTAAGATGTATTTACAGTGTTTTAAAAATCTGTAACACAAATCACACATTACTTCGTATACTTTTGATACACACACACACACATATATTATATCATCTTGTTTTTTGCTGTGTGCTGCTTACTAAATGAATATCAATTACCAGCGCTCTTTTCTGTACACAATTTAAAAATGCAACTTATTAGTACTGACCATGTTTTATGTATATAGCTAAATGTAAGGTTTAGCATTATGTTATCGATTATATTATATTCAGCTTAATACATATTAGTAAATGTAAAAATGATTAACTGTTTATATGAAATGAATAAATGTGCCTTCATAAGTTTACTAAATAAGAAATGTAAATAAATTTTATACCTTAGAAAGTATGTGTTTTATTGTCGTGGGATTTTAAATCTTTTGTCCTGATAATTTACAAACAGGATTAGGTGGAATTTTGTAAAATTTTAAGTAAGTGCATGTGGTTTACATAATCTACATGCAAGGAGAAAAATGTTCCAAATCCCTTGGACTGCTTTTCGCATCAAACCAGACCAGGCTATCTACCTTAAGTCTCGGTAAGATACTTGATGGTCACATTGCCAGGAAAGAAGGACACAACCAGGAACAGTTAATGGTTCCACGGACGGATCGTATACGTCTGAGGGGTCGTTGTCCCACAAGATGGTCCGACCAAGTCTACACGGCTCTCAGCATCACATACAAAAGCTAAGGGTAAAGTCATCGCCTTTTGTGGGATTCGCGGAGGCGAAGGGCGCGCTGATGACGACAAAAAGGGTAAGGCTGGTGTGCAGTCGATGAGGCTGCCTGCAATAAGATTTAATAATGATTCGCTTGAGTTAAAATATATCACGTCGGAAACCGACAGGCTTTGCAGCAGGAGAAACCATGGCTGGAAAGGCCAATATGCAAAACCAAGAGTACCATTTCATCAATAGTTTAGCGTATGCATTTCAATAATAAAAAGAAGGGTGGGAATGCGTAGAAAAAATAGAATAGAATTCCGATTAAGTGTAAACGTATCTAGGGCAAATGCATCTAGTTAGTTAGTAATAGCGGATTTGGCATTAGTGCGGGATGCAAAAAGATCAATCTCGGGTTGTCCGAAACGTCTGACAATGGTCTGGAAAGCACGAGAGGACAACTCACACTCGGAGTCGGGATTAGTCTTCCTAGATTCTATATCGGCGCGATTATTTTTGTATTTACATAATATGCACATATGCATACAAAATTATGTTGCGCTTTTCGCACCATTGCCAAATTGGTTTACTTAAATCGTTAACCCTTGCGATTAATGTAACTGATCGCCGTAGTATTGCCGGAGTATACTCGCAACAATATAACATAATCAAATTATACTAATATAATATAAGAATACTGCAATTCTTAGTAATTGATATGGTGCTTCTTCTCAACAGCCTTCCGTTGGCCTCCTGTGCTACTCGCGCTACATACGGAATCCCAACCGGTGCGCGGTGCATCTGTATAAATTCTAATTAAAAACTTGAGTTTCTCATATACGATGAAGTCGAGTAACTATTGTATGTCCACCAACTCAAATCACTAAGAATTATAAAATATAAATTATTGTTTCATAGTTACCGATATGTTTTTGAAGACTTAGAAATTTCTGACTTTCCAGTAATTTTGTATATAACCAACCGTATTTAGTGGCTGGGCAAGCTGAGATGCGGACACCAATCAATTGAGCGTACCCCCGTATGGTACATCGGGGTAACCTCATTATTTTTTAAAGTAAGTGGTAAATTTTTTGACGTTTTTCTAAAGGTAAAGTTACACTTAAATTTCATGAATCGAAATTGAATCTTAGAAATTCACAAACTTGACATGTAACACAGACTTGCCATAATTAACGATAAAGCCTAAACATTGCAATAAGTTAATGGTTGCATTAACATTATTGATGCATCGTCATAATCAGCTGCTATACAACAAATATCATATAAATATACCACGGACTTAAATCCTTGTTGTCTCAAATGTGTTACAACTTCTTTCATGATTTTGGCAAACACTTTCGATATTGTGGACAGTAAATTCATAGGTTTCAATTTCATTCGAACCACTAGGTAAATACTAAAATCTGTGGTGGTGGTTCTTTCGGTCTGCTTCGCAGATAGATGTCGGTGAATACGCCTCTTTCCATGCGAGGTATCAATTTTGAGGCAATTCGATAGTCTTCCATTTTAAAATAATAATTTAATTTCTAATTATTTAAATTAATTAATAAGACAACGGAGAGATACTCTTGCAACACAATGACAGTAAAAAACCAACCTAAAGCACACAGAAATAAAATAAATAGTATATTAAACCTGGTGCACCAAAATAGTCAAGCCATGACAGGCAAAGAGTTAGAAATAGAATTATTTATTAACTGTAATAATATTGATATTCTTTGTACTAGCTAAACACCACTTTCTATCAAAACATCAGTTCATGTTTAGCTTCAACAATCACCAGGTGGCTAGTTCGGTCAGGAGAGAAAAAGCTATTCATGGCGGCTCTTTAATTCTTATTAAAAATAATTTAAAATTTAAAGAACGTACAGATATTGTGAGCCTATCTCTTGAGTGGACTATAGAGATATCCTGCATAGAGCTTGAACGGCTTGTTATATTAAGCGCGTACAGACCCCCTCATTCATCTTACGAACTATTTGAAAAAAGATTAGATGAAGTTTTAGGCAAATTAAATAATCCAAACAAATATATTGCTGTTTGTGGTGACTTCAATGTTAACTTATTAGAAGATTCCAGTGCTAGCAGTAGGCTCATATCATTTTTCCAATGTTATAATCTTGTGAATATTTTCTTGGTGCCTACTAGAATAACTTCCACTACTGTCACTTGTTTAGACAACATTTATACTATCGCCGTACCTAATAATAAATCTATTATAAATAAATTAACTTCTGATCACTGCGGTCAATTGGCCACTTTAAATATAACTGTTGACAAAATGCCACAAAAAGGATATCACATGTGTTCCGATATAATGGTCGACTTAAAGCTTATAGAAATAATGTAATGCTCAAACTAACTGAACTTCCGTACGTTAACGATCCCAATAAATTGTATAATTCAGTTTTCAACATAGTCAAAAGTGAACGTGATAACGTTTTGAGGTCCAAAATCATAACTATTAATAATTCATTGAAATTTAGTGATTGGGCGACTGTGGGAATTCACAAAAGTAGATAAAGACTATATGATCTTTACGATGAAAGGACTTATGACAATAGTAACAGTTTTAATGATTTTGTTAGGAATTATTCGAAAATGTTTAAACGTGTTTGTGTTGCAGCCAAAGCAATGTTTATAAATAATAAAATAAAAAGCAGCGCGAATGTAGTAAAAACGACTTGGAATATTATAAACAGCGAAACTGGAAGGGTCAAACCTCTTGAAGAATTTTGACTACTAAGTCGTTAAATTTGTCTCCCACCGCCGCTGAATCCTTACTAAAAGAAAATAATGCAGTTAGTATCACTAATTTAAGGTTCCGTCATGTATTTCCAATCGATATTGTTAAAGCCTTTAAGCCTATAAACATAAAAAATACTGCTGATCTTGATGGTTCTTCAGTCAGAGTAATTAGTTCTATAGTTGATTGTATTGCGCCTTATTTAGCCTGTGTCTTTAATAAATGTGTTGATGATGGTGTCTTTCCTGACCTCATGAACCAAAGTAAAGTTATTCCACTTTTCAAATCTGCTAGTATTTCTGACCCCACCAATTTCAGACCTATATCAATACTACCAACTCTCAAATATTTGAAAATATTATTCTAAATCAGATGTGTGCACATTTTTATAGTAATAACTAAATGTCTCCTAAGCAATTTGGTTTCACTCGGGGTCGCTCTAAAACCGACGCTGGTGTCGAGTTGATTAATCATATATTTGATGCATGGGAAGTCTCACATGTTCCTTTTTTTTATTCGGTTCACAAAACTGGATACAATTCAGATATAAACTACAAATATTTCATTTATATAGTAACCCGAGAAAAATGTATCCTACTTGATGTGAACACAACATGCAAAACAGGCGAAAATAACTGTATAAGTATCAGAATATTAAATAAGTGACAGTAAATCTAAATTTCAAGTACTTTAAGAAAACTCAACAAAGTCAGTCGTGTAGTTAACATAATAGACGTTTTCTATTTGAGTTCTTAGCTGAGACAACAGAACCAGTGAAAATATCGAAATCAAGATAGATAACATTGTAAGAAGAACACATGCTAGTTAATTCTACAAATAGGGAGGTTTTACGATTTTGCAGGAGACTGCCAGGACGGGGGACGGAGAAACGTAAACGATGCAGGATGTCAGGTGCAGCTATAATACCATGAATAATTTTGAATAAAAACATTACATCATGAGTTTTACAGCGCTTTTGCAATGAGAACATGTTAAAGTGAGAGAGACGAGATTCGTACGAGAACAGCTGTTTACATTTAAAATCATTGTATGTTAAATGATAGAGGAAACGTTTCTGAATACTTTCAATTCTATTTGAATGAACCTGGTAACTTGGGTTCCACACAGTAGAGCAATATTCTAAAATACTGCGAATTAAACTGTTATAAATTAAAATAGATACAGTTGGCTCGTTACAAAATTTTCATTTGTCTTGATACAAAACCGGTTAGCCTAGAAGCTTTGCTAATGATTGAATCAATATGCTTATTAAAACTTAGTGTAGCGTCTATGACGACACCAAGTCTCGAATACTGCTGACCTCTGTTAAAGGTGCATTGTTTATAAAATAAGTCACAGCTAAAGGCCTCCGGCGCCTGGTGCACTTTATGTGGTAGCATTTATTAGTATTGAGAACCATATAGTTATCGTGACACGTAACTGTGATCTATTACGCAGATAAGACTCACACCATCTTAGCAAAGATCCATGAATCCCCATGTGTTCCAACTTGTACAGGAGAATATCATGGCGCACGAGATCAAACGCCTTTTTAAATTCTGTGTATATTGAATGTACCTCACCACCCCCATCTAAAACATCTGACAAATCAGATACATATTCTACTAGATTTGTGGAAGTTGATTTTTGGGGCAAGAACCCGTGTTGGTTGGTGTTGATTAAGTGCCTGACATGTGAATAAATTTTATTTTGTATCAGCGATTCTAAGATTTTACCAGCCGCTGATAGTATAGATATTGGTCTGTAGTAACGTCCTCCGAGCAACCTGATTTATGAGTAGGAGTGATATGTGCAATTTTCCATTTGGATGGGAAACCAAACCAAATTGCAATGACTTATTATAAATCATACTAAGTGGTTTGTACAAGACTTCGGCACAGTTTTTAAGGAAGTGTGGCGGAATCAAATCGTGTCCAGGCCTCTTGCTATAATCAAGACATTTAAGACACCTAAGCACCTCGTCCTCAGTGACGACAACGTCGCTAAGAGGATAACTGTGCCGGTACGCGTTGATCTTTAATTTACTCATAATGATTGGCTGATTACAAGTATTGTAAATGGATTGTGTTTCAAGAAAATATTACATATGCTTTGACCACCCGTGACAGAGAAATTACCCAAAAACATTTCATGGGGTATGGTGGACACATTAGATTTACGGCCTTTAGAACGTTTCCAGAAGTATTTCGGATTTAGCTTCAGATGATCTAATGCCTTATTTTTAAATGTTTTGTAACAATCTTTTATCATATTATCACACCTCCCTCTCAGCATGCTGAAAGTGACCTGGTCCAAAGGGTTGTTATATTTTTTAAATTTACTGTGATATTTACCTTTTTCCGTTAATGCTTTAATCAATGGTCTAGAGTACCATACAGGGTACCTACTGTCACGGGTATAGCTGGATGGAGTGTGTTTCCTGATTACTTGAAAAATTATGTTGTAGAACTTATCAATCATTTCATCGACATCCGCTCCAGAGGTATGCAACTCAGACCAATCCACACTAAAGAGCTCGTTACGTATGGCATTATAGTCACATGCCAGATAGTTCAAGTAAGATGATCGTTTAGGTTTTATATTTTTTGTGGGAAATGTCATTCGCCAACACATAAGTAAAGGTGGATGAAAAGGATCATCAGGCACAAGGGGCTGATCGGCCTCGCTCATAACAATACTATCAGGCCCGTTAGACAACACAAGGTCCAAGATCCTATTTCCAATATTGGGTACCAGGTTACATTGAAAAAGGTTATTGTAAGCCAACGAATCAATAAATATGTTATTAATAGTGGAGCCCGATGATAACGACACGAGTGAAGTGCTATTAACTACAGTGTCCTTGGACCAGGAAATCTCACCAAGAGTAAAATCTCCCAAAACAAGAGTAGATATGTCACGAGGCAACTTGTTGTGAATGACATCTGAGATATTATTGAGCAACGAATCTAACGAAGTCAACAACGGCGGAGAAGGGGCACATAGGCAGCACAAATAGCGATATTTTTGTTTGATATTTTCAAAAAGACCCATACGTCCTCAGTATGCGATTCCCACCTGATCTTACGCAGAGCTTTATATTTTTTAAGCACGGCTACAATGATACCGCCACCATATCTTTTTTTACTATGTCAAGTATACTATCTCTTCTGAAAATGTCATATCTGTTATCAAAACACTTCCTATCAAAGACAGTCTCGTTAAGCCATGATTCGGTCAACACCAAAATGTCGTAGATATTTGACCACAGATAAATACAAATTCTCTGTTTTGGTTCTGAGGCCTCTAACATTTTGGTAATACAAAGTAAGATTGAATTTTGAATAATTTATGTAATAAAAGCATGCTGAATTATTATATAATAAATAAAACAATGGAAAAAATCTAAGTTAAGGTTCTCAGGAAATCTACGCTTTTAACTAAAATGGATGGACTTTCATTCGTTTTGCGTATGAAGATGCGACCGTTGCGAGTCCAAACATATTGGTAGCCTTTCTCTTTAGCAGTGGTTCTGGCAGCGGCGTGCCGCTGCTTATTAGCTAGGGTGAGATGTTCCGACACATATATTGGTTGCTTGTTTTTCACAAAGTCAAGGTCGAACCGAGGATATACTAAATGCACTCCGCATTTAGTATATCCTCGGTTCGACTTTTCGATTTATTGAATTTAATAACTGCCGCTAGAACAGAGTCTCGAGCCTGGGGTGTCGCCATCTTGACCACAATGCTACGGGGACGTACAGAGTCGGGCTTAAGTTTAGCCACACGATGTATACCGCGGATGCTCATGTCAGGATGCTCACTAGACACGGTGCGTAAAAGTAGATTTAATATAGTGTGTAGGTTCTCACTTCTACTCTCTAGAACGCACTGCACTTCAATATTGCAGTCTCTGGAGTGCTGCTCCATTTGGGCTACCCTCGTAGTGAGGTCCGACACAATATTCTGTATTGTAGAGTTATCGACCTCCAACTTTTTTAATTTCTGGCGAAGGTCTGTGTTAATTGCCACCTGTTCGTCGTGACATACAGCGAGAAAATTAATTGTGTTTGATTTTTCATCAAATTCATTCCGAAATAGGGTAAATTTGTAGTTTATATCAGTAACTTCGGTACGAAGTTGTGACAGAGCCATCCTGAACTGATCGAAACTCTCTTGCTGCGCATTGAATCGTTCATTCATGTCCTTACGAAGGCCCCCAATGGCCGCCAAAATGGGTGACAACTGCTCACGTTCTGATTCCTTAGCCGTAGAAGTGGTGATTTTATTTCGCGGCTTCGTGCTAACAAACACCGCAGATTTATTACTTTCACCCATGGGATTGCTCGGCGTACTCGGCGGTGAGCGCTGCACCTTGGGCATAGTGTACAGAAAGCACATGAAATCGGCTGTGAATAATATACGTAGCACACAAAGGTGAAAGACGAACGTAGAGTCCAACCGGGCAGGTGACGTGTGTCGCTGGTCTAATCGTATCTATTGGAGAACTGTCGTAGCAGCGTGGCGGCGTACCCGCGTGACGTCTTTCAGCACGTAGCGCCTGTACTACGGCACCGAATGTAGCTTGTAGCGAGTTATTTCGCCACGGCAGTTTCAAACTCCGTGGTCGAGCGGCACACACGGTGGACTCGCGTTTTCGCATCGCGGGCTCAAATCTACCACAGGGCAACAAATTCAAGAGACTCACGCAAAGCTCTAAAAAGCGGCCACACTAGTTCCTCCAAAACGGCACACGACAGCAGCGTCCAGGCAGAGTAGAAAGTTGATGTCATGCAATGATGGTAGAACGGCAGCGTCGCGATGGTTCGCCGTTCCCAACAGGCGCGAGT
Source organism: Hyposmocoma kahamanoa (assembly GCF_003589595.1). NCBI lineage: Eukaryota > Metazoa > Arthropoda > Insecta > Lepidoptera > Cosmopterigidae > Hyposmocoma > Hyposmocoma kahamanoa. Next base: position 4,698,720 of record NW_020653780.1, read on the forward strand.
GAGACAGACAAGCATAGTCCAATATGGCGGCGCCGCTCAATGGTCTTCAGCACAAGATAATAAGAGAGGGTCCGACTCCCAACACCGCCAGCAGGCAACACTCACGCAATTGTAACTAGGGCAGTCGCGATAGACTCAAGATGGCGACAACCATAAAGCGACCTCCACGGAAGACGAAACGAGAGGGTCCGAGAGTAAATAATTTGCAGAACCGTACTTGGAAGTTGGCAACGGGTGAAACAAACAAATAAACTAAAAATATGAGAGCTATTCACCACACGTCCGTCTCGTCCGTCGAAATCAACCGAATGAATATGCTATTGGCGTATTCTGTGACCTTTCCAAGGCTTTTGATTGTGTGCACCATGATACACTGGTCAGAAAACTTCGCCATTATGGTGTGGCGGGACGTGATCTCGACCTTCTTAAAACGTAATTGCGTGATATGGTACAGAGGGTCGATGTTAATGGTACGAAATCACCAGGGTCTGCATTTAGCATGGGTGTCCCTCAAGGTTAAATTTTATGCCCATTTATGTTTTTAGTTTATATTAATGACTTACCTAGCCTTATGGAGGGTATAAAACATGAGATAGTATTGTTTGCTGATGATACTTCCTTATTATTTAAAATTAAAAGGCACCAATGTTCCTACGACGATGTGAACAATGCTATATCTAAAGTAGTTGATTGGTTTGCTGTTAATAACCTACTTCTTAATGAGAAAAAAACAAATTGTGTGAAATTTACATTACCCAATGTTAGAGAGACGGTTACAAACATTGTAGTTAGAAACGGAGGAAGAAAAATAAACTAGCTTTTCTTGATAGTCGTCTTCACAAAGTCAAAAAATCACTTAAGAGGCAATGTATACGTATTGTATATACGTATGTATTCTATAACAAGATTCCGGTTGATATACAAAATTTGCCTTTCACGAGGTTTAAAACTATAGTGAAACAAAAACTTTATACTAAAGGTTATTATACAACTTCTGCGTACTTGGATGACAAAAATCCGTGGTAGTAACCCGTTTAGCTCATGGAGGTAGTCTCGATCTCCGATGTTTCAAATAAAAATAAATAAATATTGAATAGAACAGAACAGAATGCGTTTATTTGCCAGAATACAGTAATTACAAAGGTCTTAAGTAAAATTAGGTACATTGTATTCAACCTGCAAGCATATGTGCAAATATTAATGGGATTCAATGTTTATTTAGTAACTATAGTTTCTAATTAATGTAATGAATTTGTAAATCTTAAGTATTCTTTATCACTATAGAAGCAATGTGTCAAAAGTCATTTTGTCAATTTTAATTTAAAAGTATGTCAATTTAATTTCGTTTGGTAATTTATTGTAAATAATTATACACACGTTGAAGCAGTTATTCTTATAAATTACTTTATGGCAACGAGGTTGCTATAAGAGATTCATAATTTTTGCTCTAGTTTGCCTTTGAATGACTTCACCGCGTGTTTTAAAATATTGAGGATGAGATTTGACAGATACGCAGATATACCTAATGTACATGCATGGCAAAGGTAATATGTTCAGCCTTTTGAACAGCGGTTTGCAACTGTCATCGAACCACGCACCGCAAATTACTCGAACACATTTCTGCTGGACTTTAAACGCTCTTTCTAAAATTACTGAGTTGCCTCATAGCACAAGACCGTAGCTGAGCACGGACGAAACGTAGCCGTGATAGGCCGTCAACGCAGCTTCTCGCGAGACAGTTTGCCTTAGTCTTCGTAAAGCGTAAACAAATCTGTTTAGGTTCATGCACATTTATTCGATGTGTTCCTTCCAGTTAAGGTTCTTGTCGATTGTTAACCCAAGAAAGTTAAATGTGTCTACTTCATCTACTGTATCAGAGTTGTAATTAATTTTAACCGGTATGGGATTTCAGCTGTAAGATCTAAATGTCATTACTTTGGTTTTACTTATATTAATATTCAAGTCATTGATGTCCATCCAACTTATTACGTCTGTCTGTGCTTTATTTACGTCAGTGTTAAAAGTCGCTTTGTTTTGGCATTTTATTATAAGAGTTGTATCGTCAGCAAATTGTATACAATTATGATCAATAGCATGTGGTAGATCGTTAATATAGAGTAGGAACAGTAACGGACCCAAGACGCAACCTTACGGTATTCCAGCATTAGTCGTCTTAAGATGTGATCTAAAAATTTGTTTTTCTAATCTAATATTGTATTCGTTTTTTGTTAATCTACTTATTTCAGTATACTGTGTCTGATTTTTTTAAGTACCTCGCTATCCAATTTTGTGCTGTTCCTCTAATACCGTATTCTTCAAGCTTGTAAAGGAGTTTTGAGTGATTTACAAAGTCGAAGGCTTTAGTCATATCTAGAAAGACTAACATTATAGGAGTAGAGACGTTTATACTTTCCGTTACAATGCGCAAAAACTCAAAACATGCAAGAGTTGTAGAACTACCTTTTCTAAATCCGATTTGAGAGTGATATATTACTTTATGTTTCTCTTAAAATGCATTTATTCTGGAATGCAGAGCCCTTTCGAATAATTTGGATAGAGTTGGGATTAAAGTAATTGGTCTATAGTTACTTGGGCTCTCCTTATCGCCTTTTTTATACAGAGGTTTGACAACAGAAGTTTTTAGCTGTCCTGGAAAAAGACCATCACTAAACGATAAATTTATAATATGTGCAAGCGGATGACAGATATAAGAGGCACACATTTTAAGTATTTTAGTTGTTATACCGTCATAGTTACTGGATTTGGTGTTTTTTAAAGACATAATTATGTTATAAGTTTTCTTCTCATTTATCGGTTCCAAAAATATTGTATGGGAATTTTAATTCAATGAATTAGATGGGTATGTCATGCAGTTTTTAGTCAAGTTAAGTTGGGTTAGGTTATTTTTATTTATCAAATCTACAAAATAATTGTTAAAAATATTACAAATGTCATCTGGGTTTGTAAATGTTATTTACAAAGAGCAACCCCTACAGTTTCTTGCTCAATCTTCTCAGGGGAATCTGCCTTACGAATTAGCGGTAGAGTTTAACCATTGTGACGATTTCAAGTGTAATAATGCTTACCTATGAAATAAAGATTATTTTGAATTTGAATTTGAATTTACTTTTATTTATTTAAGTACGTTTGGTGCAAAAACGGCTAGGTTCTAGCGCGGAAAGCGGACAAAGAAAAAATCCACTCAATACACATTGAGAGCGATATAGAAAAGTTGCAAATTATGTCACAACGCGGCGAAAAAATCTAAATTTTGCCCCAACATGCGTATATTTAATGTGTCTGCACTTTATATAGATTACAAATGGCACATAACGATAATTATCCAGCAGCAATACAAGAAAGTAATCACAGCACCTGGAATAATTTTATGAGTAATATGAAGTTTGTAAATTCTAATCACCTAAATGTAGCACATGTCAATATGCAACATGCAACAACATTTAGTATAGTTCTAGCTAAAAAACTTTGCCCACCTAGAACATATTATATCGATCAGTATACACACTATACACTTATTAGTGCTAACAGAAGTAAATATTTCCGATGACTTCAGACACTTGTTTCAATGTGTTGCATGATTACGAAATGGGAAGGGGGAGGAGTAATACTGTATGTACACAATATCCTTTGCTTCACCAGATTATCCACATGTACAGCATATTTTGAGTGTGTAGCCGAGGAAATTAATACAAGCTACGGTTTAAAAATGGGTGTATGCGCTGTGTATCGACCGCCTAAACTAAGTAAACCACTGTTTATAGAGGAGCTAGCCAGTGTAATTAGCCTATATTCACGTACGTATAACTATACATTACTAGGAGATATAAATATCAACTTAAAAGATTACGATTCAGTGCGAACATCTTATTTAAATACTATTAGTGAATACGGAATGGAATGCGGAATCTCACAATATAGGTACTGGTGTTGAATCGAAAGGTGAACTGATAACCAAATTCTGCATTGATCATATTTTTGCTCGACTAACTGACTGCAATGAAGCGTATTCCTCAGTGATAAACTATAAGACAGCCGATCACTACATAACCGGTTTAGTGTTAGTGCATAATACGCGCGTTAACTATAGCAGCCACAAGATTATAACTAGGTTAGATAATGATAAACTAAAACAGAATTATGTAAAATTGATTTTAAGTATGTATTAAATTTACATTGCCTGCGTGAAATATTAAAATACATAGCAAAATAAATATATTTTTCTTAATTTTTTATATGAAGGACAAGTTTTAAGACAGAAATTTTATGATTTTAAGAATATGTTATGTTCAATAGATGGAATTTTAGGAGAACATTTTTTAACAAAATACAAAGCAGTTATTGATTATCATAATAATACTCTGAAATTAAGCAGTGAGAATATGGATGATTGTGTACCTATGAATCGTAATTTTAATCGATTCAAGCATAAAATTGCAGCCCGTTGCGAGTGTATCAAATTTCTTCCTACCAGACACAGTGGCGGCTGTGTAACATTGGCTAAAGAAATTCAAGAAGGAGTGTTTATTGCAGGTTTAATTACTAAACCACAAAACGGAAAAATCCCGGTTAGAATAGAACTGCCTCCGTGGCCGAACGGTTACCATGCCGGACTGCCACGCAGAGGTCCCAGGTTCGATTCCCGGGCCTGGAGAAATGTTTGTATGGCTTACATTTATTTCTCTCGTGAGTTTGGGTGTAATTTGTGATTGTCTATGTGTGTGTCCATGGCACCCGCGACACAGGGTTTCCCTAGTGCGGGGCTATGTTGAGTGCGTTCGTTATTTAAAAAAAAAATTTGAACACTACTGACCAAGATTTAGAGATAGATTTTTCAGAATTAGATATTTTAGATTTGCATAAGAATTTTGAAGTTTCCAATTTTGATAGCGAAAACATAAGTGTAGGATGTGTTAAGTCCTTATTAAATTTACTAGATTTGAACTATTTACAAGATGGAGACAAGCTCAATATTGAACAAATTTGTGTTAAATACTCAGATATTTTCCATCTTCCAGGTGATAAATTAACAACTACGAATTTAAAGGCGTATTTTATTACGTTGAAGGAAAATGCTAGTCCTGTATATGTGAAACCTTATAGGATTCTTTATTATTAATAATAAATTAAACTTAATAAAAATTTAATTCAATTCAATTCATTCAATAAAATAAATTGTAAAACTTAATGTAGAAAAAAATAAGGTATTTAATTAATAACTATTGTAACTATAGTGGAAAAATAGGGTGGTTTGCATTAATATTAGACATAACTGGTTGAAGACTGTACCACCTCAGTCAACCGTGACCATGGGACCTGTAAAGGGCCCGAAACGTCGGTTTGTTTGAAAAAACAAATATACGCGATTTAAATCCGGAAAAGTAGTTTCATTTCCTATGTGTAACAATCGCGAAAACCTAAGAACTCGAAATATGTAGTTTATTACATGTAAATAAATTACACTCGACTTCGTATCATCACAAAACCAGCTAGCCTCCTAGCTTTAGAAATAAACCCATAAGAACTTAGGTGCTTACCTGAGAATTCAATGTGAACAAAATAGAAGTAACTGGAGTAGCTGGTTACCTTATTGGTGTTTTTGTTTCAACACTCAGAACGGCACGCAGCTGCATTTAGTTTTATTATAATATAAATGCTTAGTTATCATATTCAAGGGAAGAAAATCAGGATATAACATTTCCCTCCCTTAAACGAAGCTTTATCTAAGTTAAGATGAAGCGGACTTGTACCAGAGATTGATACTAACTAATATTTTTTACGTTAGACATAGCAAAGAGAAATTGAAGTATACAATCTGGAAAAACATTATAATTAATTATTAACTGTGTTTCTTTTATAATATGATAAATCCGGAGGAGATTTCGTGGATTGTCTCTCTTTTTGAGAAATATCTGACATTTCTCGAGAGCTATGTATTTTAGATTGCTCCTGGTAATACAGATTTGAATACAATAAGGGTTTGAGTTATTATTTCGTTTCCGATAACATAGGTACAACTTATAAGCTACAAATAAAAACATTAGGGACAGCGATATTATAGTTAAAGAAGAATAATAACTAGACTATTTGACGAAATGTGATTCCTCTTGTATCTTGTTTATTTCATCTTCCAAATCATTTAATTATCTATAAGAATGTTTTAAGGAATCAAGATCAATGTTGTTTAAAGTTAAAGGTGATAGAAGAGGAATCGATTAGTTATAATTTTCTTTCTCACAACAATCATGATTAGTGATATCAAAATCTATATCAAGATTACTGTTAATTACGAAACTAGAAAAAGAAGACGGTTCCGACCGTATTGTCTTAGAGAACGCAATACAATTCTCAGAAAGAGATAACATACCTGTACCTTGAATTGAATAAACCTTAATGTTATAAAAAGGCAAATAAGTTAACAACTTTTACACCAGGCGAAAAAGCACCACGTCCCGCACGCTCCGCCTTTGTAAGAATTTATTTTTTTCGGACAATAGCATTCAAAACTAAACATTACACGAGTTTTAATTACTTTTCACAATAAAATAATTTACTCAGATGTTTGCACTTACAATATCATTATTTCACAAACCATATTTCACCGTGATGCAATTTACATTAATAACAGTGTGGTGTTTTTGTTGCTCTTATAAATACTTAGGTACATTGTTTCAAACATTCAGTGTAAATAGTTAAGTGCCGAAAAGAAACTTGCACTTGTGGTTAAAATTGAGGTACGTGTAGTGACGCTTTTTTGTAGCAAGACTTTGTTAATTTGCATTAATACATATTTATTTTTAAAATGCTATGTTACAACAACTATTTAGTCAGTAGTAACTAAATTATTTATCAAAATAACAATAGTAACATCAAATATGATATTCTGGAATGTAAAGATATCGTGTTTTACATATTTGTAATGTATGCATGTATACCTGTTGTTTTGTGGAAGATATAGAATTACTGGGCATGAAAGTGGAGTTTTAATTAAATATTTATGTTATTTGGTTTTTAATTCGGGACTTAATCACGTAAAAAACATATTTTATTTACCTCGACGTTTCGGACATATTGCAACGTCCAAGATCTCGAAGGGACTGAAGAGGCGGGTGTCAGCATCTTCTAGCCGTGCGAGTTTTTCTAACTACCCGTATTTGATCTTCATTATTTATTTGTGCACTAGGGTTCTCATAAGGCGATTATCACACTGCACCGCGCCCCTCCACGGAGCGCGGAGCTGCGTTTTTTAACGTTGTACTGAAGTACCCGTAGTCAGTTTGTATGGAAAACACGTGTTGTCGAACACACTGCCTACGATTCTCCGCGCGGGAGCCCGTCACGCGCGGTTTTACCGCGCCCCCGCGAGTGGCGATGGCGCGGCGAACCGCAGGGTATGGCACACTGCGCTCTGCACTACCGCGCAGACTTTTAATCAATTTTTGTCTATTCCAGCAATTGTCGTTCGGATTTTTCCTAATAAATAATCAAAGGATTCAGTTGACATACGTGGGTAGTTGAAAAATATAATCTTCATATTTTCTTAAATCTTTGTAATGAAGTTGAATGTTATCTTCGGTGTCTTTTCATTTTAGTAAACAAAAACCAAATTGATAGTATAACTGCGGCGTCCTGAATGGGTTCTGTATTATTAACCATTCTTGTCAAAGAAGGATCTCAGCTACATGTACAATTACTACGGCGATCACTACGAAGCGAGTACTTTAAGTGATGCGGGGCCGCTAGACCGCTGCCTCCGCGCAGATTAAACCGCGCGTTGACCTGCGTCTCCGCCACCGCGCGCGAGATTTCGCGTTCCGCGCACCGACGCGGGGCGCGGTGCAGTGTGTTAATTGCCTTAGACCGACCGACACACAACACTCACGACATCCGGCGACTTGTCAGGCGATACTTGATGTCGCTTACATTTCCCGATAACTGGATCCCATGACGATGAAAGCTTAAAACCGTCTTCTCGGTTGAAATTACGGTGGATTTTAATTTCAATAGCTTCACGTCCGATTCTACTATAGTGATGACGTTCTGTAAAAAGGATCTTGCGGTTATGAAGCTCAATCCAGTGGTTTGGTCCTGATTCCAGCAAATGCTCGACTATTGCAGACTTATTGAGCTGACGGTTCTTAACAGCCGCGATGTGTTCTTTAACTCTTCCGCTTTGGTGCGTTTTTTCTGCCCAATATAGGAACTCCCATAACTGCAATCAATCTTGTAAACGCCCGGAGATTGAAAGGGGCTTACATTCTTAGGTGATATGGCATGCCCCGTGGCCTTAGATTAGACGGCGTGAACACAGTTTTCATAGAGTACTTTTTTAGTATTGTACCGATTTTGTCCGTTATTCATTTCACGTAAGGTATGTACGCTGGTTGCCTTAAAACGTCAGCACGTTTCCCTTTAGCTTTCCGCCGTGGTTGCCGTCTGTTCACGCTGTATCCGTTCCACCTAAGGACCTTCCGAACGTGAGATATCTCATTCTCCAAAAATTCAGGGTCACAAAGTTCATATGCTCTGTTTATCAAAGATCTTACAACAGACTGTAGGTGACGGGGATGGTGGTGAGACAGAGCCTTTAAATACTCGTCTGTATATATCGGCTTCCAGTAAACTTTGTGCGGAAAGGATCCGTCACTTCGGCCTATCACTTTTACATCCAGAAAAGGCAAGCTCCGTATCGACTCCAATTCACACTTGAATTTAATTTTTGGATGAATGGAATTGACATGCTGTTGTAATTGCTCTACTTCCCGTTCACTACCCTTCACAATGCAGAAAACATCATCAACATATGGTTTCCATAATTTCACTGCAAATGGTTGCAGATCTATACTGGTCTCACAGTGTTCCATCCAGATATTTGCCATGACCGGGGCTACCCATGGCAACACCGTCGATCTGGAGACAATGCTTCCCACGATACAAAAAGTAACTGCCATCTAAACAGTTTCGTAGCAACACTGTCTCGAAGCTTCTTCGTAATAACCTCAAGTCATTATTTTACGGAAACATTGGTGAAAAGTGATTCTACGTCAAAACTTACCATTATATCGTCCGGTTCCAGCTGACTATCCTTGAGAATGTCTATAAAGTGACGAGTATCTCTCACAAAGGACGACGTACCACTTATAAACGGTTGCAGCTACAGAGGTACCCTCTTTCCAACAAAAGAAGAATCATCAAAATCGATTCACAAATGCCGGAGTAATCGCGTAACATACATCCGGAAAAAAATATGACGAATTGAAAACCTCCTCCTTTTTAAGAGTCGGTTAAAAAGCAATTAAATAACTTGGGTGACTAATATTTGTATACTATAAAGTGTCCGATTTTTAAATGACATTCCTAGCTTCGTTGTCTAATGTGTGACATTTGTGTTTACGTTGACGTTGTTCAAAATATTATTATTATTAGAAGACGTGACAGCCTAATAGTTTGACTTACCGCCTCTCAAGCTGAGGCCGTGGGTTCGAATTTGGGCTCGCACATCTGAGTTTCTCGAAATTCATGTGCGAAATTTAATTTGAAAGTTAGTCTCAGCTTTTCGGTGAAGGACAACAACGCAATGAAACCTACATGTCGAAGACGGTTCTCGACTTTCGGAAAGCGTGTGAAGTCCCCAACCCGCATTGGGTCAGGGTGGCGGGCTATAACCTATATTCTCACCTGAGAGGAGACCCGTGCCCAGAAGTAAGAAGTATAAATGGGTTGATGATGATGATGATTTTGATATCTAGATAAATTTTACAATTACTATCATTAAAATTGACCCAAATAGTTATTTGGGTCAATTTTAATATTTGATAGTTATCACCGCGCTTAAATTAAATGCGTTTATTCTTGTTTCTATTATTAAAATACCTTCATTTTATAACTAAAAGAATTTTAAGTTTTAATGGGCCGATATTACGGTTGAAGAGTAAAAAAGGAATTTCATCCAAAAACGGAGTTAAGAGGTTTTCAAATTATGCCGACATACTATTATTATACATCTACTACAAATAGTAACTTTTGTTTCACAAATAAATTAATTACGGATTACATTACATTTCTTTTACTAATAAACACGTCATTTTAAAAGCTACATCGTGCATTTGACGGGCCGTATAAAATTAGGTTCTTAATATTCTGTTGTGCTGTTACTGTCCTATTGTGCCAGGGAAATTAATTAAAGTTTTGTTCAAGTTTCTTGTCGTCCTTTTTTTTTTACTATTTTTAAGAAAATATGTGGGACAAGTTGTTGAGAGTTGACGTTATTACGCTCACATTTGTTCTCAAAAAAAAAAAACAAGTACAAAAACCACAAACAGTCGATACACTAAAAAGCGAAAAATAACAAAATAGAGATTTCATCCAAACAATAACAATGCACGTAATTATTTTTGTCTTATTTCGTTTTGAACATAGTATTATAATAACTTATTAATCAATAATACTTATTGTTTATACAATTACCACGTGTTAATTCTCGTCCAAACCTATTTGTTACCTATAATTTTAATAAAATATTATTATTGGTGTGTACTACTGATCGGTTTGAAGTTTTACTTTACCACCAAAAAAATATTGATACTTAACCGCTCACGCGATTCATGCGTCTCTGGAAGCATACCACACCTAGAGGTGCCGGTGATGATTTTATATCGATTTATCGGATATCGAAGTTATAACAGGTAAAAGAACTAATACTAGTTGCTATTTCGGTAACTACTCTAGCAAACCATAAAGTTTTAAATGCCTGGGTCTGTCATTTGAAAAAAATAAACAACTTCAAAAATACGTCACGACAATCGTGTCTGTTATTGTTTGGGCTGGTGATGTGACGGTGTTTATTTATTGAAAACATACCGTAAGTTGCGTTTTTTAAGTTTCCCCTGAATATAAATGTTTATAAACTATAATTTAAGGAGTAATTTCACGGTAAACATTAGAACCACTCAAACGGAATATTATCATATTTACCCAAGTATATAAAAAATTTCATTAGTGCTTTTTAAGTGCAGGATTTGCGGTGTATTACTGCATTTCATTTGAGATGTTTTTGTTGTAGTACGGAGGGTATTTATTTAGCAATGCAGAATAATAATTTTTATTTTTAAAAACTTGTATTTAAACTGAATCCTTTTCTAATTTGCGAAACCAAATAGCCGCCATTTTGCGGTAGGATGAGCGCATCGCATGAGCGGGTAAATAATAAAAATATTTACAATACCTAATTAGTTGTATTTGGAGTCCGGCCTCGGCACTTAAGACTTTATTTTAAAATATGAAATAACTCTTTAATTACGGCCATATTTAAAAGTTACAGAAACATATTTTGACCACAAATTATTGTCAGGAATTCCTAGAAATCTTTTTGTGCCAATATTATAAAATATTAATATTAAAAAAAAAACGCTTTTATGGCAGTTATATCGAAGAACGGAGGAAAAAAATTTTTTACCCCAAATTATGATAGAAGCCCATGCCAGTTTCAGTCGAATTAGAGCAAATACTTTGCGAAAAATAAATTTTGACCGCAAATTATTATTAAACACCCATAGAAACCCCGACTTTATAATTAATTTAATGTTTTATCTGCCGCCAAAAAGTTTGTATAATAAATTATTGATAAGCATTCCCAGATACCCTCACTTGCCAATTTTCAAAGGGAACGCTTGTATAGCGTCCATATTTGAAAACGCGAAAGACCAATTTTAAATACAAATTTTTATCCGGTACTCCTAGAGGCCTCGACGTGCCAATTTTCAGCCGAATCAGAGTAAGTCTTTTTTCGGCCGCCATTTTGAATTCGCCATCTTGAATATTTTTCACATTGGCAATTGATCACTGTTATCCTCTATGACATTCCTTCCAGCATCTCCTTCATAACTGTATTAGTATCTGTGATAGAAGACTTTGAAATTTGGATGGCAGCCATCATTTATTTTAATTTCGAGCATTTTTTACATCCGGTGGAAGTTGACCAGGGTGTACCTCATGGAAAATGCACAACTATCCCCTCCGTATGTTTTCAACTACGAATTTGCTATGAACACCTTATCATTTTCTGGGTTTTACGATAAGTTTTTACAAATTTATCTTAACCAAAAAAAAAAAAACCAGGCGTGTATCAAAATTTTATAAGACAACGTAACATTTTAATGAATAAATACTTAAACATTTGTTTTTTTTTCTTGTTACAGATTTAATCACAATGGTGTTAAAGTTCATATTACTAGTGGCACTGTATTATATTATACATTACACAGCAGCGTCACAGGCTACAGGTGGTTTGTTCCTCTAATTTAATAATTTCCAATATGTACCTACCAAAAGCTGAAAAATTACTCAGATATCCCCAGCAAATGAAAATGAATTTTTCTCAGCACTTTGTAATTTTTTTCTAAATTGCTTTATTGATATTAAAGCGCACCAGTTTCCTTTATTTGTAAACCTTTTTATTATAAAGTATTTATAGAAAGTTAAGAAAAATTTATTACTATTCTCTGATGATAGCCATGCATTATTAATTTTTTTATTTAATTAATTTAATTAATTTAATTTAATAAATTTATTAATTAATTTAATTATTATTAATATGCAAGGTTTTAGAGCGGATCCTTAATAAACAACTGACCCAATACCTAGAAGATCACTCCATAATTAATGATCGGCAGTATGGGTTTCGTCCGAAACGATCAACGGGTGACCTTCTAGCGTACTTATCGCATATTTGGGGTGAGGCTATAGACAAACGTGGCGAATCGTTGGCTGTTAGCCTCGATATAGCCAAAGCGTTCGATCGGGTCTGGCACAAAGCTCTTCTCTCCAAGCTCCCGGCGTACGGTTTGCCAGCCCAGTTATGCAGCTGGATTGCCGATTTCCTTCGTGAGCGGAGAATTCGCGTCGTTTCTGACGGCAGCATTTCGAGGTTCGTGAATGTGAACGCCGGCGTACCGCAGGGATCCGTCCTATCTCCCACGCTTTTCCTTCTGCATATCAATGATATGCTTCCACTTGGGAATATTCATTGTTATGCAGATGATAGCACTGTTCATGGGGGATATCATGGATTCCCCGCAGCTGGGCGCGCCGATACTGACAGAGAGCGATCTGATCTTGTCGTTGAGCTCAATAGGATATTGGACCTCATATCTGCATGGGGATCCAGTAATCTTGTTGAGTTCAACGCCAAGAAAACACAGGTTTGCGCGTTAACAACAAAATTGTCGCCGTTCCTTCCCATGCCTTCTCTGATGAGCACAGCACTTTCACCTCAGAGCAGTTTCACCTTGCTCGGTATGGAAATCTGCTGTGATTTGAATCCAAGGAGCTACATCGAATCTGTGATCAAAACAGCCTCACGGAAACTCGGAGTCCTGAACAAGGTGCGACGTTTTTTCACGCCGGACCAGTTATGCCTGCTGTACAAAACACAGGTCCGGTCTTGCGTTGAGTATTGTTCGCACTTGTGGGACGGCTCCGCCAAGTACCTACTCGATGCCTTGGATAAATTACAGCGTCGTGCAACTCGAATTATAGGCGACGAAGAGGTCTCATCACGCCTTGAACCTCTGCAACTGCGTAGAGATGTTGCATCGCTTAGCGCCTTTTACCGCATGTACCATGGTGAGTGCTCTGAGGAGCTGTTCAACCTCATCCCCCCGTCCCCGTTCCTGCTCAGAAGCACGCGTGCTGGCCTTCGTAGTCACCGTTTCACTACCTGCCGCATTCCATCGCGTACTAAAAGGTTCGGTGGCTCCTTTCTCTGCCGCACGGTTGACAAATGGAACTCCCTTCCGGCACATGTCTTCCCTCCCTCTTATGATATGGGGTCCTTCAAACGAGGCGTGAAGAGGCATATTGTAGGCAGGCAGGGTGGAGGCGGCTAGTGCAGTGAGGATTCCATCGCTGCACTAGGTTCCTTCGCGTTTGGATACCACTTTCCACTTAACATCAGGTGGAGTGGAGTCATTTGCCTGTCAGGTATAAAAAAAAAAAAAAAATTACCCATGTACGTTTGCAGTTGGGTGTACCGTATAATATTGCTCTAAAGTACCCACAAAAAGATAACAAATCTTGTGAGATTAGCGGATTGCTTGAAGGTATTTAGATATCAGTTAGTCAAATTAATTAAACATTAAGTTCTATTTGCTTGTGGGCACCTTGTGTGTGTCTTGTCTTGTATGTGTCCTGAAATTATCAACCTATCTATTATGCATGTTATTTATTTACGTTAAATTACTTTCGAACAATGTATAAGGTAGGAAATGAAACTATTTTTCCGAAAAACAAATATATGCGATTTAAATCCGGAAAAATAGTTTCATTTCCTATGTGTAACAATCGCGAAAACCTAAGAACTCGAAATGTATAAGGTATTAAGTACTATGTTGTCTGGACTTTTGGGCTAATAAATATAAAGGAATTGCCTTTGTTAAGGCAATATCGTTTGTAATATTCATGGCCACTAGCCATTGCTTAACGATAATTTTATCCATTGTGGCGTTTGTTATGCCATTTTATTATAATATGAACAGCTACGAGCACTGGAATGGGGAGGATTTCGTGTAGGCAGCTACCATTTTCATGATGTGATTCATAATATATTGGCCGATATTTAGACGCAGTAGCGCATATACACTTCCTAAGAAGTGAAGATACAGTTTAAAAATAATCTAAATTGTGCCCATAGAACAATGATTTGACGCTTTTATGTTAGCTGCGTAATCTTGGACACAACAAGATTTCGCAGCTGACATAAAAGCGTCCAGAAAAGACTAACTGTCCATTTCCCCAAATTGGTTCTACCGGGAACCAAACCCAGAACCTTCTCATGCAGTGCTTAAACCGTTGGACTACCGAGGACATCTTATTTGGACTATTATATTAATCGCATGTAAAATTTACAAATTGCATAAACACGACCACCCATTTGTATAGCTGATTCCCGTGAGAATAAATATTTACTTTATTTATTAGATGAGAAGCTCTATATTGCATTGCTATTTCCAAAGTTCGCGCTACGCATACCGGCGTCGATCAGCTGATTGCTGCCGTTACCCAACTTCGCGCTGCACCGCGCGGCGCCGCGCGAATTCGCCTCCTGTCGCCTACCGTTACCTACCGTCAGCCGTCAAACGTCAACCGTCGGCGACTTGATATTTGTTGTTTGAAGATACTTTAGAGAATATGTTCTATAGTATATTGCATTTTATAAAGTACGCCTACCGCAGCTCGCTGCAGCACTTTGTTTAATGAAATGTTGCCTTATTTTGTAGAGGTTAAACTTAATGTTGCATTGCTCGTTTTAATGTAGCGCCGCGTTGCGTTGCGTTGCGTTGCGTTGCGTCTCGGCGATATGAATCAAACCTTAGCGTTAAATGTACATAATTTGAAGTAGTGTAATTCTTTCGTAATTTGAACCGGTAGCAAAATACCTTGCACCAATGTAGATTTTAGAACCCACTGCACAATTTAATAGTCGGTACCTAGATAGCCACGGCTTTAACTTAATTGCTTTACAACCGAAGGGATTACATCCTTGATAATGTGTTTGGGCGAATATAATGTATTCCGACCTATCTACCTAAGGAAACCACCACTGGCGCCGGCAGCCGTGGCGCCTGCGCGGGCGCATCGCGTATTTTCGGCTAACTGCACCGCTTTAGCAAATCTTTTAAATTCTGTGCGTACAGCTTCTCCTTCTCGAGACTTGGTAGCATGTCCATCACGAAGCGGTCGCGAACTCCTCCACGTCGGCGAAGTTGCAGCGAGCGGTCAAACCGCGTAGTCTCGTCGGCCATTCGGTGTGAGATTCGCCCGGATGTTGTGTTGCCGAATAAAAGTTGTGGCGCTCGCTGAATCCGACGCTTATTGGTGTGAAATGATTATCTAGTAGACCCAATATTAGCTCGTAGGGCATTTTATCCAGCTCCAATGCCAAGGGTAATGCCAAGTCCGTTGCCAGTTTATATGTATCCTCGCTGAGTGCGCTCAAAAGCTCATTTTTATTCCCTTAGCATCTTTTGCGTCATCATTCGTTTATATCATTCGCTTTAAAATATTGGTTGAACCTTTTTTTTTTTTTTTTTGACGGGGAAATCTTTATGGATACCCCTGAGCCCAGGGAGACTCAGGGGTTATGTGGGGACTCTCCCTCCACACTGGAAGGCCTACCCCACTAAAACCCCCCCGGGTTTCCCTCTCGCCGGTTGAGTCGGCGCCGTGGGATCAGTGAACATTCACCACGACGCCGCCCGGCCGCCCTAGCTTGCGCCAGGGCTCCCGCGCCAACGGCGCCCTGAGCTCCGACCCGCCTCCAAGACGAGTGAGGCCGTGCAATGTAGGCTCCGGAGTCCCTGTCCAGAGCCCGCTGGTCTCACTAGGGGATCAGGCGAACAGCGAACTGCCTTCGCCTTCTCCCCGTACGTCTGCGCCGGAGCGGGTGCGCGTCCGCCGCGTCCTCGCGCACCCGCTCCGCGGCCTCCTTTTGCGACATAACCTCTGTGCAAAAGGAGGCCATCGCCTCCCAGGACTCCTCGCTATCGAGCATGGCGGCAACCACGCTCGGCAACGAGAGGTCCTGCCCTATAGTCCCCGTCAGAGTGCGGCGCTGCTCATCCCACCGGCTACACACCTCTAGGGTGTGCTGCGCGGTGTCATCCGCAGCGCCGCACTCGTGGCACGACGGGGACGGTTCCCTCCTCGCCACCTTGTGCAGGTAGTGACCGAAGCAGCCGTGCCCGGTCAGCACCTGCACAAGGTGGTACGACAATGGCCCGTGCGACCGGTTTACCCACTCTACGAGGAGAGGGCGAATCGCCTCTATGGTACGAGCACCATAGGGGGGATCCGCCAAGCCCTCTTTCCACCGGTCCCGCATGCGCTGCGCCGCGAGGCGGCGCTCCCGCTCCACCTCTTGGGGAGCGGGTCGCTCGCCTCGGTCCCTCATTCCCCGCCGGTAGGTGCGGACCCCCGCCAGGACCTCGGCTTCGAGGTCCCACGGCGGAGTACCGGCGAGGACGCATGCGGCAGCGCAGACCACCGTCATATTGGTTGAACCTACACTTATAGGCTTTCCAATCCTGACCACTGTGGTCAAAATTCGTTAAAATTCTGAAATTAACCCCTAACATTTTTTAACTTTTACTTTTTTTTTAATAACGGGTAGATCGCGCACTTTCGTCGCCACTGCTACATATGCGAAAGGGAATGAGTGAAACCACGGCTTGCTATTAACGCACTGACGTATATTTGTGAATAACAAAGTAGTGGGCGCAGCCACGAACACATATGCAACACTCTCCGAAAGAGCTTAACTGGCGCAGTTGGTAGGACAGTGCGAACTATTTTCCCAAAAAGTGACTTTACGTTTTATGAAAGCTGCGACGCCTTGAGGGTTCACATCGCCTTCGTGAGGACTAATTAAGATGATTGTTTTGCTGATAATGATGTGAGTACGCTTGGATTTATAAAGTTTATAACTTTTCCTTTCCCGTTTCCACGAATTTTGTGAAAAATAGAAATAATAATAAGAATTACTAATTTGTGTTTTACGTTCATATATTTCGTATAATATGTCATTTAAAATGTATCGCACAGTCTTATTTGTTACTATTTGAATGGTTTCTTTACATTTTAATAATTATAATTTCGTAAGTGCATCATGGCACAATTACAACTGTTTGATTTATAGCTCTAAAAATAGTACCCGAATATAATGGAGATGCTAATTCTCTATATAGATTTATTAGTGCATCTGATCATATCTTTACATAGTATTTTGACAATGAAAACGAGAATAATTTTGAAAATATTATTGTTGTCAATGGATTGATCAGAAAATTGAAGGGAAAAGCTCTTGATATCGTAGACGTAAACGCTGCAAATACGTGGCCAAGAATTAAAGAAGTTTTGATTGAAAATTTTTCAGACCAGAGGAATGAAAATTCTCTTAACCGTGACCTTGTCAATTTACACCAGGGAAACGAGAGACCCCAACAGTTTTACGATAAATGTATATATTTGTTGACTACTTTTTACTTTTTTGACTACTTTACTTTAGTTATTACTTTGATAAATTACATAAATTTACATAATGACGATCAGAATGTTATTGCATGCAAGCGAGATTTTTTCACGGCTCAGGCGTTGAAATCCTTTTTATCTGGAATAAGGGAGCTTTTAGGGTCTATCATTCGTGTTATGTGCCCCGAATCTTTGCATCTAGGCTTGCAATTTATTAAAGAAGGGGCAATATAATGTACTTACACAAATGTAATCAACCTCAAAGTAATACTAATATCAATAAACAGGCAAACCTTTTAAACTTTTAAAATTATAAACAAAACCCCAATTTCAACCAAAACCCTAATTTCAGATATAATAACTCACAGAGATTTTTCCCAAATTGGTTTCAAGAAAGACCAAATCAAAATCTAATAATAACAACCTTAACCAACAAAATTTCAGATCTAATTTTAACCAGTTTCGACCTAATCAAAACCAACCAAACAAATTTAACTACTTTCACCAAGATGCAAACTTCACTCCTAGGTCAAAACCGACCCCTATGAGTGGTATTTCTTACCCGCATAAGCAAAATAACAATAATAATCAGAATTACAGGTTTGTTCCGAGACCAAATTTCAGATTGCAACACCCAAATGCACAGAGGCCAATTTATTTCCAAAATGTGGGTCACTACCCTGACTTTGTTTTCGAAGAACTAAATCACAACGATACAAATAATAATGAGTTCGTTGATCAAAGCTGCTTTGCTGATTATTCAAATGGTTACGACAATGACATTGAACCGGAATTTATTCCTGTTCCATATGCGGCAACATCTCAAGTTGAAACTGCACCCGGATAAACACAGATCTCTGAAAATTGTGATAATCAAAATTTTCACGATGTTTTAAACCAAAACAACGAAACATAATACAAGTGTTCATTCCAAAAGACAACTTCCATATATACAAATTAATAACCCACCTCTGAAGTTATTGATCGATACAGGCTCAAATCAATCTTTTTTGTCACCTGTAACTATTGAAAAGTATTATCAAAATTGAATATTGAAGTATTATCAATTTTGAACCTTTTTCCGTCACGATCATGCATTGTACTACCCATCAACAATATACTATTGACTTACCACTATTCAAAGAATTTAATTCAAACGAAATGTGCAAGTTTCATGTTTACAAATTCCATAACATTTTCAATGGCCTTACCGGCCTCGACCTGCTAGAAAAACTGAAAACGTGTGTCAACTTATCCAGCAGATTACTTGTGACAGAATCCGTTAAAAAATTTATTCACATGTTGGAAACCGGCGTAATCTTTTTGAGGCATTAGTCAAGGCTAAGAGCAGCACTGCTCTGAAAGTTCCTGTTAAAACAAAAGATGGTGAAATATATATTCCCTGAGATGACATTAAATCAGTGTAAAATGCTACCTCTAATTACACGATCAAATAAAGGGTATGCTTATGTAAGGTTAGTAATCCTACTTGTAATGACATAATCATTAGCCTGGCGGCCCCGCTGAATCCAATTCCCCTTGAAACAAATTTTGATTGTTTCTACTTTGAAACCCCTCTACCTAAATCCACAGACATTGAAACTCTTTTAAGAACAGACCACACGAACGCCGAAGAGAAAGAAAATATCAGGAAATTACGAAAAGATTACAGTGACATTTTTTATTACAAAGATTGCCTTCTCACTTTTACAAACCCAATCAAACACAAAATTAAAACCACAGACGAAATCCCTGTAATCACAAAATCATATAGATATCCATATATACATAAAGCCAAGGTTCAATCTGAAGTAAAAAAAATGCTTCAACAGAAAATTATACAGCTATCCACTCACGCGATACATGCAGCTGTAGACGCATACCACACCTAGAGGTGCCGGTGATGATTTTATACCGATTTATCGGATATCGAACTTATAACAGGTAAAAGTACTAATACTAATTGCTATTTCGGTAACTACTCTAGCAAACCATAAAGTTTTTAATGCCTGGGTCTGTCATTTAAAAAAATAAACAACTTCAAAAATACGTCACGACAATCGTGTGTGTTATTGTTTAGGCTGGTGATTTCGGTGTTTATTTATTGAAAACATACCGTAAGTTGCGTTTTTTAAGTTTACCCTGAATATAAATGTTTATAAACTATACTTTAAGGAGTAATTTGATGGTAAACGTTAGAACCACTCAAACGGAATATTATCATATTTACCCAAGTACACCAAAAATTTAATTAGGGCTTTTTAAGTGCAGGATTTGCGGTGTATTACTGCATTTTATTTGAGATGTTTTTGTTGTAGTACGGAGGGTATTTATTTAGCAATGCAGAATAATAATTTTTATTTTTAAAAACTTGTATTTAAACTGAATCCTTTTCTAATTTGCGAAACCAAATAGCCGCCATTTTGCGGTAGGATGAGCGCATCGCGTGAGCGGGTAAATAATAAAAATATTTACAATACCTAATTAGTTGTATTTGGAGTCCGGCCTCGGCACTTAAGACTTTATTTTAAAATATGAAATAACTCTTTAATTACGGCCATATTTAAAAGTTACAGAAACATATTTTGACCACAAGTTATTGTCAGGAATTCCTAGAAATCTTTTTGTGCCAATATTATATAAATATTAATATAAAAAAAAAAAACGCTTTTATGGCGGCTATATCGAAGAACGGAGGAAACAAATTTTTTACCCCAAATTATGATAGAAGCCCATGCCAGTTTCAGTCGAATTAGAGCAAATACTTTGCGAAAAATAAATTTTGACCGCAAATTATTATTATACACCCATAGAAACCCCGACTTTATAATTAATTTAATGTTTTATCTGCCGCCAAAAAGTTTGTATAATAAATTATTGATAAGCATTCCCAGATACCCTCACTTGCCAATTTTCAAAGGGAACGCTTGTATAGCGTCCATATTTGAAAACGCGAAAGACCAATTTTAAATACAAATTTTTATCCGGTACTCCTAGAGGCCTCGACGTGCCAATTTTCAGCCGAATCAGAGTAAGTCTTTTTTCAAGACCCAACTTATATAAAAATCTTAAAATTTGTCAAGAAGTTTTAATGAACGATCCAATTCTCAGTTACCCAGATTTCGACAAAGAATTCATTGTCACTACAGACGCATCTCAGTACGCCCTTGGTGCTGTGTTGTCCCAAGGTGCAATAAGTTTAGGTTTAGGTTTAGGTGCAATAGGTTGACAAACAATTGCATTTGCCTTCAGAACACTTGACGATAACGAAATCAATTACAGCACCTCTGAAAAGAAACTGCTTGCCATTGTTTGGGCAACGAAATCCTTCCGCCCCTATTTATTTGGACGTAAGTTCACAATAGTAACCGATCACCAACCCCTTATTTTAAAAGAACCCAACTCTCGTCTTTCAAGGTGGAAGCTTAAACTTGCAGAATACGATTACAAGGTTGTATATAAAAAAGGTACATCCAACACAAAAGCAGATGCATTATCTAGGGTTGTAATTAACAATAATGAGACAACACACGCTGACGATAATCAGTCCGTTTCTGAAATGCTTGATGACATTTTATCACTTATGGGCAATGTTTCCGAAGTACCCGATTTAGATAATTTGGAATTAGATCAGTCACAGGAGGATACAGTTCATACTAATCAGGAACAACCTATTCTAGAAATTCCTATCGCCGAAAAATGTGTGAACACCCATAAAAATCAAATCTTCATACTATATACAGAAGAAATCTTCCCTGGCAAAAACCGCATCATGGCTCAAATTGGGTTGAACAATTTAACTGAGAATACAATAGATTTATTCAAACATTTCATATGACCCGATATTCAACTCGACGTTTGGCTTTCAGATATCTTATACTTACATGATCTAACTAAAGCTCTGCAAACATTTTTCAAAAATTCTGTTTGAAATTCTTTCGACTTAGTGTTTTGTAAACAAAATCTATATTACTGACACAGACGAACAATATCGTCTAGCAAAAGCTTATCATGAAGGAAAGTCGAATCATAGAGGCATAGTGGAAACTGAAAAACAGTTACGGCGTAATTACTATTGGTCAATTATCCCTAATACTGTGACTGAAACTATAATCAACTGCTCTTCTTGCCAGACTAATAAGTACGAAAGACATCCTAATAAACAAAGTCTCCAGTTTACTCCAATCCCTACAAAGCCATTCGAAATTATTCACATAGACACTTTTCAAGTCAAAAGTCAAAAATTTCTGACAATAATAGGCAAGTTCTCGAAATATGCGCAAGCATATCTCCTCGAGAGCATGTCAGGAGTAAGTGTCATTAACGCACTTACAATTTGGATGACATATCAGGGCTTACCTTTGAATATTACCGCCGATCAAGACACGGAATTTAAAAATCTTCCTCTTAAAGAATTTGCTGCCTTACATAATATAAACCTACATTTTACCAGTGTCAATAGTCCACAATCCAACGGACCCATAGAAAGATTTCATTCGACGATTTTAGAACATATTCGTTTAATCCAACAAAAGCACAAACAGTCCCCAATTACCGAAGTAATGCTGTTTGCCGTACTAGCTTATAATAATTCAACACTTTCTGATACAGATAAAGAACCAATTCAAATAATTAACGGCCATTTAGATAACAGAGACCCATTCGATCTCCTACTTTAGAAATAATGTCTTCAAAATTATATAAACTAACATAAACAAATAACCGTCGAAATGTACGCTAAAATTAACGAACGCTTAAACTCGAAACAAATGGCTACCACAAATAAAGGCAATGAAAAATAGGAAGCGCCTCTTGAATATGAGGAGGGCCTTGCAATTTATCGAACTAATCCCCTTGCTGCTCGTCACAAAGATCAACCTCGTTATCAACCTAACCAGGACAACTGCCCGAGATTTAGGAATAAAAGTAGCTGACATCAGAGAACAAGAATACCATAAATGAAACATAAGGAGACCCCTGAAAATGCAACATTCTTTGTTACAGGATGATGGTGAGCTACCCGGCACGAGCCGAGGAAGCCAAACTAATGCCCATTGCCAATAGCCCCGGAATATTACCATTATAACGCACACACTCACGCACACACTCAACATAGCCCCGCACTAGGGAAACCCTGTGTCGCGGGTGCCATGGACACACACATAGACAACCACAAATTACACCCAAACTCACGAGAGAAATAATTGTAGGCCATACATATATTTCTCCCGGCCCGGGAATCGAACCTGGGACCTCTGCGTGGCAGTCCGGCATGGCAACCGTTCGGCCACGGAGGCAGTTTCAGGCAGCATTCAAGTTAGGACCATCAAAAATTCGACAGTCTGATCTTGTTTTTTTTACATTTTATAGATTTAGATTCTATAAAACATCATATTACATAAAATCATTCAAAGTCAAATTTTTAGTCTTGACGCTTTGGTTCACGATTTAAATAAAAATTATGAACTTAGATTTTTGTCTCTGCAAGAGTATATTACTGATAGGTTAAATAGTATTTTAGACAAGTATAATTCTCTAAGTCAAACTAGATTTAGAAGAGTTCTTATAGACGGCCTAGGTACTTTGATTCATAGTATTACTGAAAAACTTGGACCAAAATGACGCACTAAGATACAATACTGCCATAAGTATACTATAGAGAAATCAGAACAACCTTGCTCATCACGTTAATCAAGCAATAACCTTAAACAAACTATTTTTAGAAAACTTTAATACTACCATATCGACCATTATACGTAATCAAAATAAATTATCCTTGAAAATCTCTGAACTTATTAGATACACAAACATTTCAGAACAAACATTTATTGATTTTGTTAAATTAGACAGCTCTTACAAATTAGAAATAAACATACAAATTGCTTTTGACACTTTATCCAATCTGGAAACTGTCATTTCTCAATCAATAAAATATATAGCGTACCGTAATTTTTTAATGTTTTTGAATGTAGAACACTTTATAACAGAACTTACTAAGTATTACATGTCTGATCATTGATTACCTCGGACGTGAAAGAATCTCGTCTATTTTATAACTTCCTAGATGTAAGCTCATACTTTAGCGATAATAAGTTAGTGTTTGTCATTAAGGCACCAATATTTTTTAAGAATATATTCACATATTATTATTTGTTCCCTGTCCCTACTTCTAATAGTATATTTTAATTAGTAATAAATCCTATTTGGTTATGAACGAAAATGCGTACCAGTATTTAGACATCCCATGTGATAGAGTCGGAAATATTCACTACTGCCAAAGCGCTAATATCCTTCTGTAAGAAGCAAAATATCGCCCTGATTGTGTTTATACACTTATAATAACCCAGAAACTGACATCGCAATGCCAATATCACCAAATCAACATTGAACAAGAGATATTTGAAATGATTAATAACAAATATTACATTATTTTTAGTCATAACTCTATAAAACTACACATATAGTTCGTTCAAGACGAATACTTATAAATAAAAGGTGTATACTTACTCCGACTTCTAGAGAATTGTAGTGCATCCAATGAAAAGCTGAAATTCATAAATTTGCATAATGTCTTCAACGGAAAACCTATAAAATTGTTTCCGTTCAATTACGATGAAGCGAAAATTAAGGATCCGCTTCAACAACTGAAAATTGATAATGTAAATTTGAAAAACTTCATAATACTCTTGGAGTTTTAAAACGAGAGCAACACGCTGTAAAATTAGAAACCTGGAACCTCCAGCCTCATTTATACTGGACTACACCGCTCTACATCATTTCTAATTTAACGGCTCTATATGCTTTATGTCAAATGGAAAAAATGAAAAATATTATAATAATGAAAAACTAGACGCAATATTGAAAACGTAGAAACCAGAAATCCTGAAGCGGCCCGAAACGAAGCTATTCCTCGGTCTCTCTTGAGATAAGCTGAAGAAAGGACCTCTATTCCAGTGGGGAGTTGCTATGTAAACTCTAGCTAGTTCTTAGTAAGCCTGGCTTGCGTCAGCACCTCGACGCCATAGAGTCGAGACACGAGGCTGCATTTCCTGTCCGATAACGCTCTCTGCGCCGGAGCATTGATGCATCCTGACGATTAGTGTTAAGATAGATTTAAGACAGTAATAACATGTACTGAAATTGTGATTTAAAATAAAGTTTTCTTTTATTAAAAATTATATTTTTTTATGAAAGCTGTCCGAAAGAGCTTAACTCGCGCCTTTCATTATTATGCGAATGTGGACGCACCTAATTTTTTCTACGCATTACGGATAATTTCATTAGACTCCATTTTTGAAAAAAAAAAAACTTGTAGGTCTAACTTTCACACAGAAATAATTTATCCAAAATAATAATCGATAATGTTTGGTTACCTAGTCAATACAATACGCTAGTCAGGCGAGCGAACAGAAATACACCCCCCCACTTCACCCGGGAAGAGAATCTCGCGGCGCAACCGCATTCCGCATTCATTTTTAGTCCCTAGACGAACGTCGTCTCGAAGAGACGTCACGCTCGCGCGTCCTCTCACTACTTCCGTCTCATGTGTTCAATGTACCTACTGTAACCGCGAGTGGTAAATGATGAGGAGTTACTTTTTAAGTGGTGCAGTTTACGGGGAGCCCAAAGTCTACCGAGTAGAAAGTGCTACACGCCTTTGCAATCTGGGAGTCGAAAACGCGTTGTAATTTGCATCTCTCTGTCTCTCTGCATCGTCCTGCTTGCATTTACATACATCCTGCAGTGCAATGTGTGTTAACGGCACATCCTCTATAAAAGTAATGAATTATAACGCATGTTCTCACTGTTTCAGCGACCAGCCTCCCCCATTAGAGACAGAGATTGAACCGGATCCGGGACCCCAAACGTGTGGCTTGGCACCTCCATTCTGTCCTAAGTCCCGCTATCGGACCATTGATGGTTCCAGCAATAACCTGATCAGACCAAACTGGGGTATCGCTCAGACTACTTACGGGCGATTGGTTCCCTACAATTATGCTGGTGGTAAATATATGTTTAATTAAATTATAGAGACCAAAGGCGTAAATGATTTTTCTGTTTCTGGAGTATTCTTGGCCAGTAATAACAAGGTAAGGTATAACTAATGATTGATAATGTTTTTAAAGTATACTGTTGCATACTTTGAAAACATTATAACAATAATCTCTGTGCAGAGTACTAAAATAACCGACCTCAAAAGTTCGTGGAATTACATCTATTTGCCAAGTTTTATTGAAATCGGTTACCGGAGAGTGCAAATTTTTGAAAAGGATCTTCTTACAATTAGACTACCTCCGTGACCAAACGGTTACCTTGCCGGTCTGCCACGTAGAGGTCCCAGGTTCGATTGGAAAAATGTTTGTATGGCCTACATTTATCTCTCGTGAGTTTGGCTGTAATTTGTGGTTGTCTCTGACATGACACCCGTGACACAGGGTTTTCCTAGTGCGGAGCTATGTTAAGTGTGTGCGTTATTATTATTATAATTAGAAGTAGAAGTTCTGATATCAGCCACTCTATTGACGCCATCAGTGCCAGGAAACACGAGTTGTAGCTTGACCCAATTTCCGTTTTAACGGTGGTAGATTGTCCTCGTGCAGAACCGTTAGAGCGTTCATCTTCAATGCGACTTTACAAGTACGCCATTTAGTCCTCAACTGAAGCTTTGAGACATATTCTTTGCTGCATCTGCACCACAAATGTCGAAGTTTTTCATTTTGCTGGAAACGATTCAAGCGACTGTTTGGCACATCTTGATAATCCTGGCTTGGCAAGGAAGTGAGCGGTCTACTGATAATGAAATTTCCTGGTGTCAATGGCTTTAGGTCTTCTGGATCTCTCTCGAGAGGGGTAAGTGGTAGTAAATTGAGGATTGCTTCAATTACCCCCGTGGCCGAACGATTACCATGCTGGACTGCCACGCAGAGGTCCCAGGTTCGAGTTTGGGTGTAATTTGTGGTGTCTACGTGCTAGTCCTAGTGTCCTAGTGCGGGGCTATGTTGAGTGTATGCGTTATTACATGCTATTTTGGACAAGTGCTGTATATAGCTCTTCAAAAGTTAAGGTACAATTGCTCACTCTCTTTGTAAATGACATTTGGTCGACTTTACACCAGCCTCCAATAGACCCCAGGAATCTGTCGAATACGCTGGAATAAAACAGAATTTTATTTCTTCATTTACGATCTCAGCCAAATATAAAATATTATTTATAAATCCTTGAAACGTTCCGTTACAATACCCGCCGGCCCCTCATAAGGATTTTAATTTAAAATTAAAATCCGTAGAAGTTATAAAAAGTATCAATTTCCTGCAGTTACCTTTCACACAACCTTTCATAAATCACCAATCGAATACAAACAAAACAAACATCGAATAATACAATAATTATCAGACGCCTACTAACAGATTGAAAGACTTATGCCATAAGAATCGACAATAGACTACTTACAAGAAATGTTAAAAAGATAGAAATGGCACGTTCAGAACATTGTAATTACAGTAAGGGTGTTACGAAATTAGGACCTAAGGCTTATTTTGGGAGTAGTTAACCGCTCCAGAAGAAAAAAATAGTTCAACCAACGTTGTGATCCACACACCAATCATCACTAGAACGCGAATGATATGGTGATATTCTAAATTCTAATCATGACTAGAGGGCGAATGATATGGATACCAATCATCACTAGAAAGCGAATGACATGGCAATGAGATTAGAAGATTTACAACCCGTTTTTAAATTACGCTCCATCAGCACTTTACGCCATATTGTTGTAATTTAAATCAGTTCACGATCAGCCATCGCGCAGTGTACTCGTTTCAATCATCAATCTATCAAAATGTATCAATATCAGTAATCAAGCAATAAATCTACTTAATAATTATCAACTATCATTTTATAAGATTACGGATACACCGTACAGAGCTTATTTAGGTAGTAATCAACCGCTCCAGAAGAAAAAAATTAGGTTTGATTATGATTTGACCTTAGGCTTATTTAAAGAATTAAAAAGAAAGGCCCCAACATTTATTCAACTATTACGTTTGACTCAAAGTTTTGTGGCTGTGAACGGAAGCAATGGTAAAGTTTTGAACTACCGTGGTATATAAAATTTTATTACTAAGAAAATACTTTATCTAGATTTTTGTCAAAACGTAAATTATTTAGAAATACTTGCAACGTTCCGTTACACTCTTTCAAACAAAAGAATCATGAATATCGGTTCACAACTGCCGGAGGTATCCCGTAACATACATACAAAAAAAAGAAAAAACATACAATCGAATTGTTTTGTTTTTAAAGTCGTTTAAAAATAATGTCTGTTTTCCCGCCGCTGGCAATAAAAGGCTTGAAACGCTTTGAAAGTGTCTTCTTACATAACATTACGTTCAATTTCGTATCAATCAAACAATTTATTTACATATTCATGAGACATTTGTCTGTACTCAGTGACAATAAAGCGAGGTAGGAATTACGTCCTTGCGTAGAGGCTCATTTGTTGTACTTGCTCAATAATTTCAATCAATCTTCTCCACTCGTTCCACTTATACGCCATTCAAATAGACGTACATCTTTTATATTACAGCAATTTCAAATTCCATCAAGAACAAAACACAAATCAATTCACGCCGGATCCTTTTTTATTGATGATAGAAACTTCAATTGCATTTCAAGGTTAGGAGAATTTTTGGTCGAGAAAAGAAGGCACGCAAAAGCGTTTGTAGAAATATTTTGCTCTGTTATTCACGTAAAGTTGCTCTTTTTGTTCATCGGCGCAGCATTTTATCGCATTGCTTTTTACCAAGTGCATACTGACTCAAAATTATCTAAGACAGTATAAGCTCATGTTGTTTTAACAGTATTTATTAGAAAAACTAAGAAAGTCATTTGGAAACTTTGTTGATTTTTCGTATGTACAGTAGTTATCCAAAGATGCCTGCTTTATTTTGTGGAATACATTGTGTATAATATCCAATGAGATTGTAGTCTATATGTAAACCTAATAAAAAACCTACTTTCAGGCGTACATGAAATGCCGCGGTCGACCACAGGTCGTCACCTGCCGAACCCTCGCGCGATCAGCCTCCGGTTGTTCCCGGACAAGCAACTGGTCGATCCTATTTGGAACCTAAACGCGCAACAGTGGGGTCAGGTTATTGCCCACGATATGTCTCTTATGGTTATATTTCGTAAGTAGTACTGTAAACTTGTGTTTATTAATTTAATAATATTCATTACAATTTAAGGATACCGGTAATACTTTTCTGTATCCAATGCAAGAGCAATAAACATTTTCGACGAAATTTCACTTATGCCATTCTTCCATTAGGGGTGCGATGTTGTGAGATCAATGGACGGTTCTCACCTAACTCCCACACAAACCCTCATTGCGCGACTATTGTTGTTCCTCCTGATGACCCTATACATGCACCGTAGGGCACTCAGTGTATGAACTTTGCAAGGACTATCACTACTAGGGACAGAAGATGTACCCCTCCAGGCGCTCCTGCTGAACCGGTAAGATTTTTACTTTATTTTTAACCGATATGGCGAAAACAAAGTGGGTCATATTTTGATACTGTAAATGAGATGTTTAGTGTTCGCGAACGCGTATACCATTTATTCCAATAAATTTAGAACTTTGGAATGTGGGCCGCCGGCCGCCCTCATAAGCTCAAGAGCTGCAAGCCACCACGTATTCGACCATGCGTACCGCCGGCGTACCATAATTAGGAATTGAAATTTATTTTCGGTATTTCTACTCCTGACCAGTCAAAGGTTGCATAAGCAGGCTGACAATTTATTTATTTATTTATTTCATAAAATTACACAGTATAACAGTAAATTACTAAGGCACTGTGAAATTCACACAACATAAATTTTTTTTTAGATCGTAGATGATAGTCGTTCATCCATCATCTCACAAAATTTCAAACATTCATCACGCACAGTCACCCATCTACTTGCGAACACATCACATTCTGGTGCAGATACGAGAAGCGCATTAAAACAGTGCAGAGCGCGAACTAGTGGCGATTTACTGTGTGCCACAGTGCGCAATGCCGGCTCCGCCAGAAGATGGTGACCACGTGGACGCAGATTAAATTTATTTAGCGGGGGGACAAACAAGCGCACCAGTTGCGCCACTAATTCTGGGCAATCAGAATCTCCGCGCAGGATCCTACCAGTAATTGCCATCAGACTAAAATTACGTCTTACTACCAAAGAATTAAAACCCAAGACGCCAAGAAGGAATTTCGTAGGATATAAAAATGGATAGTATCCATACATTGACTAATATAAATATCTTAAAAATGTCTTTTGAATTTTCTCTAGAAGTTCGACGTAAGTTATCTCATGAGGGTTCCAAATTATTGAAGCAGCTTCTAATTTACTTCTGACTAGAGTAGTAAAAACAAGTGTGATGACTCTAGGATCATAAAAATCACGGGAATTGCGTATAACGAACCCTAACTTCTGATAGCAACTGGTGGCTAGCGCTTTGATATGCTCGTGAAAATTAAGATGAGTATCAAAAATGACACCTAAGTCCTTAATAGAGTCAACACGGGTAATGAGCTCAGTACCTAACACATATTTGGCATAAAAAGGATGACGGGCACGGCCAAAAGTCATGACTGAACACTTTTCAAGATTGAACAGATGCTCCACTGATAGATCCGGTTAATGTCTTCCTGAAGCGATTCAATATCAGAGAGTTGCTGGATACCGTAAATCAGCTTGAGGTCATCAGCATAGAGCAGACATCTGGCGTACTTACATATTGAGGCTAGGTCATTAGTCATAATGCCAAAAAGGAACGGACCCAAAATCGAACATTGGCTTACTCCAGATCGGGTGTGATAAGTTTCCGAAACAAAGCATCCATGTTGCACGTACTGTTGTCTGTCACGTAGGTAACTAGCAAAGAACTTGAGTAGTTTGGGTGAGAAACCAATGCTACATAACTTCCTTAAAAGCACATCATTGTCTACACGGTCAAAAGCTTTTTGAAAGTCAAGGTACAACACGTCTACTTGTATTCCCCTATCCAGATGTTCAGAAATGGAATCAACCAGGGTCAACAGGTTTGTTTCTACAGATCGTTTCGAAACGAAAACCATGCTGTGAGTCACAGAGAAAGGGTTTTATTTGGGTAGCTACAAGTCTATTGAGAATAGATTCAAATATTTTTTTTTTTTTTTTTTTTATGACATTAAGTAACGGGACGAACAAGTCGTGTGCCTGATGGTAAGCTACACGCCTGCCCATAACAGTTGCAGTGCCACCAAGAGCTTTAAATTACAAAGATCTTGGGGGCACTGCCACTGCGCCCGTCACCCTGAGACATAAGTTGACAAGTCTCATGTGCCTGTAATTTCACCAGCACCCTTACCCTTCACAACCGGAACACAGTAATGTGACCATTACTGCTTGGCGGCAGAAATAGGTAAGGTGGCAGTACTTCCCTGGACGAGCTCTTTCACAAGGAGCTCTACTGCTACTACTTACACATACTTAGCTTGGCGGTCGCAGGAAGAACGGCTATTGGTCGGTAGTTTTCTATTCTGGTAGTATCGTTCGACTTGGGAATAGGACGCATCCGTGTAACCTTCCACTGATAAGGGTAATCCCCAGTATGTAAAGCTAAATTGAAAATGTGAAGTATCGGCAATTTTAGCCATTCCTTACATCCCTTTAACATGAATGCAGGAAGACTATCCGGACCAGGCGAGCTTTGGGATTTCAAATTAGATAGGCCATTTTCGATATGCTGTAGTGATATTTTATCGATATGAATATAATTTGCAGAACTGGATAAGTCATCACGAATAATCTTTTCATGGTCAAGGAAAGGTTTGCAGGGAAAAAAAAAACACTCGAGAAGGCCTGAGCAGCCTCTCTACCTTCATAATCTTTCCCCTCGTACACAACCTTAGTCTCAAAGTCACCCTTGGACTTTAAACTACTCATGTGTTGCCAGAAAGAACGTGGATCCTGGATTTTGGAGTTTGGATACGGTTAATGTAAGTATCATATGCCAGCGATGTTTGCAATTTAATATCCGCCCTAAGCCTAGAAAAAGTAGCATATACAGCACGGTCGCCAGTACGTTTCCACTCTCGATGAAGATTGGCTTTTTGCTTAATATCTCGGATTAGGTACGCAGAGAACCAGATCGGATACCGTCTACTAGGCTTACCAGGTCTTATCTTTCTAGGTAAGCATGCGTCAAAGATATCATACATCTTAATCGATAAATCTTCTCTACAGCAACATTGACATCGCGGGTCTCAAGAACCTAATTCCATGATACCTTAAAAACCAAGTGACTAAGGAGTTCATAGTCACCCTTGGAAAAATTCCAATCACACCTGAAGTCGATGTTGCTAGGTAGCTCAAAGGGGTGCTAGCATCAGAGAATGTCACAGAAATATCAAGAGGAGGATGATAAGCATCGCGAAATTGAACTAGTCCATCGCCCACAACCTCATTCACCTTTATGCGGTAAATGCGCTCTCGTACCAGCACCACATCTAACACTCCTCCATAAGCATTCAGAACTTCATTCGTCTCTCTTAGATTACAAACTGTAGTGAAATAACAATAATAACTTAAAATACTAGGAGACACATACTTAGGGTTCAGATTTAAATCACCAACAATAATCACAAGACCACACACGGAATTAATAATTGATTCTACTTTTTGAAAAAAAACGCAAATACACATCATCCGTAGCTTTGGTGGAATGTATACAACACACAAATTTCATTTGATTTAGTCTATCACGAAGGATGTCCACAAGTCCTCACCATCAGCAGTCTCGAGATTCATTTGAATGCTCCAACGCCATGAGTTTAACACTAATGGCTTCAACTCTATTAGTGCACACAGTAAGAGCCGTGTGGTACCGTCCTATGGTGGCGACAGCGTCGGTGAGCTGTTCTGTCAGATACGTTATTTGCTCACGAAGTAGCTGGATCTCAACAGAGGCAGACGTGGACATAGATATATCAGCCTCCGGATATCGCTGCCGCTCCCAGGCGGGAGTAGAGCCTGAAGAAGGCTGCCTTGGCGCTACGTTCTTGATGTTGAGGGGGGTACCAACAGGAATTTCACAGTTTCTGCCTCCTTTCCTAACAGCAGAAGTACATTCGGGACATGCTCAAGTAGCTCTTTCCTTAGCGGAGAGGGTCTTGTTATTGCACGCATAATGGTATAATTTTCCATAAGTCTCCACCATACACTGCAGGTATTCCTCACCTACCGATAATTCCATCCGGCAGGCACAGCAAGTCATACTGGTGTTCAGACTCGTACTCATTTTGTCCATTGCAGTACGCGGGGCAATTAGAAGCTGTTGGAGTAGTGCTGAGGAGCAGTAGCAGAATTAGGTGCCGAGATCAAGCGACAGGTTCGAGAAATCTCGTAGAATCGCCGTAGGTACGTAGTGCCACGCGGATGCAGTCGTAGCCGCAGAGCGCGTAGACTCGATGACGTCTCACGAGCGTAGCAGTAACAGTACGCAAATTTCGCCAGGCAGCTCCCACTAACTGGTGGCGCAACCGTAGAGCGACAGACCGCAGCTCCATGGGGCCCACGTTCGAATCTCAGCCAACAGGCCAAGCAAAAATCATTCAATCCAAATTCAATGTCGACTCACGGCAGACGCCGCCAGATGTCAGGGAGGCTCCAGTCACAACGCTACGTAGGCGACGACTACCCACCGACGTCAGACACGCCAAGTGAGAGGTCCGACGAAGTCCAAGATGGACGCTCAGCCTTACGAAGACAGTCCTAAGATAGTAAGAGAGGGACCGAACAAATCACTGACACTGGGACCAAAGTCACACTGAGTGAAAGGTCCGACCGAATCCAATATGGACGCACAATCCAACGAGGACAGCCACAAGATAGTAAGAGAGGGCCCGACAATTCACCGACACTGGATTCAAAGCGACACGAATAAAAAACATTCAAATATAGACAAAAACAGCGGCACACGTCCGTTCACCTCGAGCTTCAATAAGCATAATATAAGTTGTGCATTCGGCGAATTGCCAATTGCTTAGTTCTTCTGCTAACAACTGATCCAGATCGTAATCAAGTATCAATCTCGCGCCTAATGGTGACATCCGTCCGTTTTTGGTGGAATCACGGCGTAACTCGCGGCCTGCTGATAAAGTTTGAAGGTGTCCCGCCGGCAACCCACATGGCCTGCTACAAAAGTTACTCGAGATCAGGCATGGCATGCTGTGAAAAAAAAACGCATGTCCCGCCGGCAGCATAGATATGTGGCAAAAGAAAAAATGGAAGTCTTAAAACTTGATCTGGTTAAATAGTCCGGATTTTTTTACGTTTTGAACAGACGTTAATACGATTCTAATAGATATAGTACCTGCTATGAAATACAATGTAAAGTTCTATGTCATGAAGTAATCCTAGGCAACTTGTAGCTATTAATAGATGCACTTGATATTTATATACCATATACTAATATTAAGTGCGTCTATTT
This sequence comes from Hyposmocoma kahamanoa, assembly GCF_003589595.1. Lineage (NCBI taxonomy): Eukaryota > Metazoa > Arthropoda > Insecta > Lepidoptera > Cosmopterigidae > Hyposmocoma > Hyposmocoma kahamanoa. The sequence continues at coordinate 4,733,281 of NW_020653780.1, forward strand.
ACGTCACGTATATGGAGGATTTCTAGAAACAGCGTCTCAAGTAACGAACGATGAAATATTAATAACTATGACTTGTATTACGCTATTATAGTGTTTTTAGATGAGAAAAATTCGCCTGTTCGTCCCGTCACTTGGTATTGTATAAAAAAAATTAAAATGTGACTGAATGTAAAGAGACCTTCAAGAAGGCGTGTATGTTTTGTATCTTAAGCTTGCTCCCTTGTTTAGTCAGGGCATGCCACGCGACGACGACGTGCCATATCGCGCGGTTGGCAGCGGTGAAGTGACAAGCCCTTTTTCAAATAAACCATCGTCGTCTTCACTCGCAGCGTAATGTCCATGTGTGTAGTAAGGAAATCACCACATTTATCGACACAAATTCGCATTAAGCCTGCCAGAAAAATCTTTGTGTCTACGTAATAAGAGCGAAAATGACGTTGCGCGTTTGGCTCTTATTGTATGGACATAAATGTTTATCTGATCGGCTCAAGGCATTTCCGTATGAATGAATGTGGCGAGTGCCTAATCTACATTCAGTTAAAGCTCTACGTGTATGTAGTTACTGAAAAATTTTTATTTCCCAGGTGACGGCTATACAATACTCGTATAAATTAACAAATCCAGATTCATCCCCTAGTTCGACACAGGAGATAATAAAAATCGGTTCTCACTACTCAAAATATATTGAGAGAGAAAAATGCCTTGAATTGGAGAATAGCAAAATCAACCATTAAAAGATTTGCTCCTTAAAACAAAATTTAGGCGCTATTTATAAAAATGAAGCTTCATGCGTGAAAAGCCACCGTTAGAGGCAGATGATTTTCTTCAAAATGAAATGGGACCACTATGGAGGTACCCTCTTTCCAACAAAAAAGAATCATAAAAATCGGTTCACAAATACCGGAGTTATCGCGTAACATTATATACAAAAAAAAACAATCGAATTGAGAACCTCATCCTTTTTTAAAGTCGATTGAAAATAACATAGATAGAATAGAAATGTTACCTTGTAAGGGGATCGGGCGTATGGCAAATAAAATCCAGAAGACTTGTAGATACTGGAGGTTTATTGTGGTAGCGCAACTTAGAAGGTACAAGTACAGTGAGATGATCTACGGCTTCGAAGCTGTCCCACAAGCGGAAGCTGGTAACGTAGAGAGGCGGTGGCTACGAAAATGTCCCACAAGTGGAAGCAGTTAACGAGTGGTACGAAGTAGAGGGGTTATGACTATACGCGCAGCTACGACGATTGCTACGGAAATTGTCCCACAGGTGGAAGCAAATTACGTGGAAAAAAGTTATCATGTCCCACAAGTGGAAGCTAATTTGGAGGCGAGGTAACAAAACAGCTGAGCACCCTACCAGAATACACATATTCCTGCCGTAGTCCGTAACCCGCGCTCCGGGCAACTATCCCCCCTTCGAACCCCTCCGGTGAGACCCGTTTGTGGAAAGCCGGAGGGAGACCGGAGTAGAAAGATAGCCGGAGGTTGGGTAGTGGCAAAATTTCCACGTGGGCGGAGCGGGCTGCACTGTGGTCGGCTCCGTGGTTTGTCCGACCCGTGCGCTGTGCGCGAAACGACAATCCACATATATTCAAAATTCCACGTCCGATGTCATTATTTGCAGTGAACACTTTGATAGCGCGTTTTAACTCGATCCCAACGCCAATTAGCGGTGTGAGTCCGAACTAAATAGATGGTCGTTGGCACTCATAATGATTTGGTTCGTTGTGTTATAACCTCACCCTCAGGTTCTGAAGTCGACCCAACGAGGAAGCTGGAGAAGTTTCATAATTATTGTCTTCGTGGTCTTCCGCGTACACGTCTAGGTAAAACTTGCGTCGCTCGAGGAGTGGTTTGACTAATCTGTTTCTTTGGTCGGCTTCTCTTTGGTAAAGCCTGAAGCAGTTTTGGTAAGCAGTGAGTGTTGGCTAAAACAAGATCGCCTGGTTTGTACATTGGACTTGCTCGTCGATGTTTATCCACATATTGTTTTTTCTTTTCCTCCTTCAATTCCTGCACTTATCTAGCCTTTTGTAAAGTCGCTGTGAGGTTGCGGAGTTTGGGTGTTAATTCTGTAATAAAGTTTTCTCTGACCACGATTTCCTTGAAGTCACATTCACTGTCGCTTGGTGTTCGCAACTCTCTCCCAAATGTAAGATAGGCGGGGCTATATTCAGTCGAGAGGCATTCAGCGGTGTTCATTGCGAAGCGAATGCAGGGCAATTTCTTTGGCCAGTTAGTGTGGTTGTCACCAACTAGGATAGCGAGCTGGGTCTTTAGGTCTCGATTGCGTCTTTCTACCGGGTTTGCCTCAGGGTGGTACACAGGAGTGAATGCGTGTTTGATTTTAAAGCAGAAATACACTTGCTGAATCGTGATTGAATTGAGTTTACGGTAGTCTACGCATATTCTCTTATCTCCATTTTGTTTCGGTACTAACACCGCAGGTGCAGCCCATGGCGTAGAATTGGGAGAGATTATGTCTTTATTTAGCATTTTCTCTATTTCCTTGCTAAAGATCTCTCTGCGCGGAGGTGACAGACGATAACGGGGACCAGCTACTGGCCCCTTCCCAGCTGTATCAATTTGGTGTTCTGCTCTTGCCGCAGGTTGTCCGTTATCAGTGAATACATCTTCATAGCTCTTAATCAACTTGATAAGCTTTGCATGTTGCGTAGAATTTAATACTTCGTTAGAGGGAAGCTTAATATCTATAGCAACGATGCCAATATCGTCCTCATTGCGCGTGCGCTCTGGGAATAAATTTTGCGAATGAGGAGAGAGCTCCACTTCCTGCAGATGAATGTTCATTTGTGTGTCTCTCAGAATATAATCCATCCTTGGAGAATATCCATCAAAAGTTGATATGACGTGCTTCGGTGTACTGCGCTTTACGCATCGCAATTTGTACCCAAAATCTGTGGATATTCCTTCGGGGAGTCCCATGTCTCCCTTACCGAGAACTGGCATAGATGCTTCTTTCGCAGTTGGCGTGGGTACATTGTCTTCTGTCCTGTTTCTAGGACGATGAGCAGATTCAATTGACACTGGGGCAAGAGCTCGATTCGGTCTCTTATGCCGGCCGACATTGTGAACTGACATTGTCGACTTGTTTGGGATTCTCAAATTTCGCGAAGTCTTCGGTGTACAATTCAAAATTAGTTACCGGGTCGTCAATGAATTGCCAGGTAATTGTGGCATATTTAAAATGATTGTTCTGCAAAAATCCCACTCCGAGCAGTCTTATTGTCCCTGGATTGAGGTAGGATTATGAGAGATGTCGGAAAAGTTCGACCGCAGATGGTGACGTCTACTCGTACTACCAATACCGTCTGGGTTTTGGTGATTCCACCGGCGAGTGTGAGCTCTACCTTTTCCTCCTGAAAAGCTTACCCTTGTTGCATGAGGCGGTACAGGGAGTATGATGCCACACGTTTTGGCGCAAGTGTCAACGTGTGCGTATGCGTTAATGCCTCTGATGTTCACGAAGATGACTGGTCTCTGTTTGGCACCAGTACACAGATTTGAGGCGCAGAACCCGATGTTTCCATGCTTCACTGCAGAAAGTGTCTTCCCGGAACAGGTAGGGCAACTTGTACGAACAACACCCCACAGCCATAGCAGGTAACCTTTGGCTGTGATGGGGATGGGACTTGAGTTTGGACTTCCTTAATGACTGGCACTTCCCTCTTCATTGCAGCTTGAGCTTCCTGTTTCTTCTTTTTACGGCATTCGTCAACTGTATATCCCAGTTTTTACAAAATGAGCACATAAAGAATGCACGGTGAGGGTTGGTGGACTCCATCGGCATTGAACAAGATGATGTAATCTGTTGCTTTTCACGCAACACGCTTTCTACGCCACGGGCAACTTCCACCAACTCATCAAAGGTAGCGACTGAATTTCTGGGACTTTTGTCTCGAAGTTCCAATCTAAGTAACCCAAACATCATGTCTAGCTGTTGGGTTTCAGGGTGTCTTGATTCCGGAAGCATGGAAAAAATCAGCCTTATCTTTGTGATGAACGCTTCTGTAGTTTCCGTTGGGCGTTGTTTCACACCGTTAAGGTCTTGGTATACTAGGTATGCGGTGTCACAGGAGCGAAAGTTTTGCGTAGCATTATTTCAAACTCTTGCAGAGAAGTGATGCTGTTCTTGACTCCTTGAAACCATTCACCAGCTTCATTGGACAAAACTAGAGGTAGCCCTTTAATCACTTCAGTGTCTGGTATTTTCTCAAGTTCTACGAATATACGTAGCGCTGCTAGGAAAGACTCTACAGTTTTTTTGTCTTTCTTCCCAGAATAACGTGCAATACATGATGCCATGGTCGTCTTCCTGTTATCGCAGAAAGCTTCTAACAATTCAGCCTGTTGTTTACTCTGATGTTCCAGTAGTGCTTGAATTGTTGTGTTATAACCTTTAATTTAAGTAAGAAAAATCTTGAAAATGTCAAGCTACGACATCGAAAAGATGTAACCACATACTGCCCTTTCATCTTGATAATACACTAACGTTAACAATAGTGTTGTAATTATACTAAATTGAAGAGGAATAACTGATCACTTAACATTTTTTTACTAAGTTGCAAATAAAAAAGGGTAAAAATTAAATAATGAAGCATAAATGATAAAATATATTAATTTCATATTTAGCGTATAATATAGGTTATCATACTGCGTTTACAGAAAGTGTCTACGTTTTTTTCGTTTCGAAACAGCAGGTATTTTTTTATTCAACTTCTACAAACATTAATTTCGTCGTTTTGAGTTTTTTCACAAGCTAACGGTGATTACTGCTCCTTCGTAAGGCAGATTGACCCGAGAAGACCCAGTAGGAAACTGTAGGTAATTAGACATTTGTTTACATTTATCATTTACAAGGTATATTTTAAAATATAGATTTTTTCCCATGGATTTTTGTCATCCAACCACGCAGTAGTTGTGCAAAACATTTGGTATAAAGTTTTTGTTCACAATTAGCTGAAACCTAATAAATGGCATACGTTGAATATTAACAGGAAGCTTATTTACTACATAAAATAGCGTATAAATTCTCCTTAAATTAATTAGTAATTGCGTAAAGACGATTGCCAAGGATATCCAGTTTATATTTGCTCCTTGTATTTATATCACGTTTATGATTCATTAATTCGTAGGTAAATTAAATTTTCATTTGACTCAAGTGTAAAAATATTAGTTTCTTTAAACTTATGAGAAAGAAAAAGAAAGAATGAAAATACATTTATTTGACTGTCATCAGAAAACGAACAGCTTCCGTATTTCTACGGATTCGAGACAGTACCGACGGCATGCTGGAGGTCATTAGGGATAAGCCCGATTGCCCTTTTGAAAGGCATTGGATAAGGAAGCATAGGGATATATTAATTAGGTTAAGTTACGAGAATAATTTAATGATACTAACGTAATTTACTGTTATGGACTGGCGGGTCGCTAACCACCAGTCACACGACTTGTTTACGATACGATTAATCAGTCCGAAATATTAAATGTATTATTGTAAATGACATCACAAACGGAAAATAAAAGAAACAGAAGAAAAAAGACACAAAAAAGAATTCGAACGTAAGATACAAATAACGAATTGCAAAACATTATCACGAACAGAACCAAAATAAAATTAAAACAAAAAATATTATAATGTTAATTATTGACATATACAATGTTACCAAAAATATAGATACATTTTGTTTTGCCAGCTGCGTTAATAAAATGGTCAGTGATTGCTATAGTAATTGGATTATTTATTACATATAATATATATGTGTGTGTTGTGGAAGTAATCCCAAGTAATGTACACAGTAAGATTGTATGTATACGTAACAAGTAACTTATACATATAAAGTACTTCAAGGAACTAATATAATCACAAACTTCACTCTTACTTCATACCCGTTTGTCTGTCAGAGACTCTCAGGGGCCCAGTTTGTACAATGTCTTAGTCTTAATGCTTGTACTCGTATAGAATAAAAATTCAACGACATTTTGTCCGAAGCGACATATCGAATGTCATTAAACCGTATTAAACTGTGAAAGTAGCTAAAATAAACCAATCTTGCGGCTTCTATGCTTCATATTTCGTAATTTTTTTAATCGCGTAGGTATTCTTAGTTATGTGAAGTTATAGTGTTATATTTAAAAATCCAATTTTTGAATTTTTTGTTGTGGCATGTGGCAACATTAGATAATGAAAATTACACAATCTTTTTTTTTTCATTATTAGTAATGTTTTTCTTATTAGCTATAAAGCAACCAAAAAACATCAAAACTGCCTTAGAAATAGTATATTATTCACGTTGTCGTACCATATTGGGGCCTTAAAACTTTAAATAATAAGTGAGTATCGGTAGTAGACAATACAATAATTATCATATTGAATACCTTGCACAAGGTAAGGTAAGTCTTTAATGGAAACTAAAATATGGTCGATTTGTGAGACAATAAGTAAAAATACATTAGTACAACAAAATGTTAAATACTAGAAACTTTGGACGCTGTCACTCAAATTTGATTTAAGAAGGTCGAGTCCCATGGTGCAATTAAATGCATTCAAAGGTCGAAGTATATACTTATAGTATCACGAGAATTTTGTCACGCCTCAAATATTTGCTTCATCAACCCAACACAAGAATCGATAGTTCAGTGATAATGCAAAAAAGAATATAATATACGAGTAATATACACTGTTATACAAAATTAAGTTGTATAATTGTCATATCAAGCAACCTGACACAGTAAAACTTAGAATTAAATAGCTTTAAGTTACGTATGTTGATTATGCCAACCATTGGGCTTCTTTCATTAAAGTTGACAGTTGTCACCGCGTACATGGATTTGTCGGTGGTATACGGCAGTAGCGAAGACCGAGCTGCTCGGATCAGAGCGGGCAGTGGGGGCCGCCTTTTGACGGTCCTGCGAAATGATCAGGAGTGGCCTACTCAGCACCGCAACATCACTCTCGGCACCACTGAACGAACGTTGCTATCTGACTGGTTAGTAGAGTTTGTACTGGTATGGTAATTGGATAAATTTATAATGAAACAAAGAATAAAAAGTAATAAAGTAGTCAATAGTCAAACAGACGTGGTTAGCTACTCATTATTCTAACCTTAATTATTATAGATTGCATATTTATTCTGGTTTGTGTTCAACACAAATCAATCTTGTAATCAACAACGTTCGAATGGAATTTCCTTTCCAATTCGTAGATCGAGTTGACCTTAAATATCATTGAATTCTAAATAGCATGGTATTAAGACTATCTTTTGCTCCTGGTGCGGACAGTACTCATACACGATCCTGGAGATGATGATGATGATGATGTATAATATTTATGATTATTTACTCTCATCAAGAATCGACGTGCTACACGTACTTACGCTTGCAGCAGTAATGTAGAGTAACATATGTAAGAATGTAAATTAAAGATAACATTTTAGTGCGAGCTAACAGTTTCGAAGTTCTGGAATAATAATAAAGTTGTTTTTGTTCTAGAATAGGAAAATGTATTTCTAAGAATAAACGACGATAAAATGTCACCGGAATAAAAAGCAAAGTAGCAAAAGTCATATGTGTGAAGACCTTTTTTAGTTTCTATTTGCGTTGATTGTAACTTTGCCGAGACATTATTATGAAGTGATTTCTATTACAATTTGAATTTCATTAAGTATCATCTAAGTTATCGTAGTCGAGTTATAAGGTTTTCAAAACCTAACAGTGTTTTATGATGATCATATTAATTCTTAGGTGACGGCCGTGCAAACCAGAACCCTCAGCTGACAGTGCTTCAAATAGTGCTGTTGCGCGAGCATAACCGCATCTCAGACAATCTAGCAAAGATAAATCCGCACTGGTCTGATGAGAAGATTTTCCAAGAGGCCCGCCGCATTCATATCGCCGAGATTCAACATATTAACTATTATGAACATCTACCCATTTTCCTTGGTAAGTAAAATTTTTTGTAGCAGTAGACTTCCTTGTGAAAGAAAGTACCTTGTCCAGGAAAGTACTGCCACCTCACTTATTTACTGTGTTCTGTGTGTGTATATACTGTGCTGATGGAATTACAGGCATATGGGACTTGTCAACTATTATATCTCAGAGTGACGGGCGCAGTGGCAATACCTCTCAGATCTTTACGATTTAAAGCTCTGAGTCTGAGTGGCACTGTAACAGGTGTGTCGCTTACCACCAGTCGCAAGACTTGTTCGTCCCGTCACTTGGTACCGTAAATAAATGTTTAATAAAGGATTATTGGTATTTGTACTATGTACAGGTACTAAAATACTTATTATTCTCTGTGGTTTAATTTTTGGTATTAGCTATTCTAGCTACGTATTCCGCCTCATTGCTACTCGTGTTTTTTTTAATAAAATGCCGGAAAATGTATGAATCCAATTACTTTTTGTAGTTACGGATGAGCAAATATTATAAGTTTTACCTTTAGCAGATATTATAGGTAAAACTTATAATGTCTACTCTTGCTGTAGACCTAGACTTATTTATACGCTAACATTTTCAGTTTGCCCTTTTACGGTCATTAAGTATATGTGTTACGTAAAAGCATTAGCTCTACTTCATTCAAATTTTGCTTTTCCCAATCCAGTGTAAATTAAGTAATTTTGAAATTTTCTAATTTGAACAATTAAAGATATGAATGACAGACTGTCCCTTTAAATGTCGGTCAGACTGCTCACTTTGTAATTAATTAATTTACTCGAAATTCGCAAATTGCAATGGCACAATTGTTTAGAGTGTATTTAATACGTTATTGGTGTTTTGATATTTTTCTTGATATTAATAATTTTTATTACCTACATATATAAGAATCACAACAGGAAAGACAAATACGGATATCTGAATGGCCATAATTTTTCGTACAGACTTGAGTGAACATATAATATACATACATACTAGTCTGTGCCAAAGAATGTGAATGACATGTGTGTATATTATTACGTGTTTAAGTCTGCCGACCCTATATTTTTATACCTATACATTTTTCAATATAAATCGAGACTCGCCAGACTTAAAAAAACAAAGTTTGTTGTTCCGCGTTGCTTATAATAAATAATAATAAATATTACATACTTGTGTTATGAAACTGGGAAATAACGACGGTACCACAAATACACTAAAGCAGAAGTTACAGCTGGATACATATCCGATCGAAATTATCACGTTCACACTACACTGCTTCGAAAAATGCTTTTTCGCACTTTGAGTGATTTATAGATGCTATACCCATGAGAATTTAGAATCGCATCAATTTCAAGAAAGATGTATGTACGTATCTGCTTTTTCTTTCACTGAAATGAGATCATCACTGCCCATTTATAGAAATTTTGCTCCTATTCTATGAGGACATTTAGAGCCTAAGTGTACTTACATATAGACAGACCGACTTCGAAGTGATAGTGAATAATTATCATCGTAATGATCACGATAAATAACAATAATAATTATTATTATTCCTAGTCATCTTCTCCATAGCCTCAAATTAGGAGGGTGTAAAGAAAGCCGCGACATAACCTTGTAAAAGGCTGTTTTATTTTAAATACATGCCCCTTTGTTTAAAAGTTCATGCAGACGGAAGAGGACGAAGTAAGATCGTGTTACACACCCACCCTCTCTCATTTGAAAATTCAAAAATTATCTTTTAGGCCTTGGGCGAGGCGAGAGTTTAAAATAAATAATAATAATAATAACAACGCACACAGTCTAAGCTCCGCATTCGGGAAACCCTGTATCGTGGGTGCCATGGACACGCATATAGATAACCACAAATTACACCCATACTCACGAGAGAAATAAACCATACAAATATTTCTTCCGGCCCGGGAATCGAAACCGGGATCTCTCGTGGCAGTGCATGGGAACCGTTCGGCCACGGAGGCAGTTCAATTTAATTTTATAAATTAATATTATTTTTTTATATATAAACCTTGTTTAGTCTTGATATTTATAAAATTAATTAGAACAACAAAATGCTACTGCTAGGATTGTCGTGTCAATTATCAGAAACGTATCCAAACGCGTCAAAAGTCAATCTCAAAAAATACAATCCAAACTATTTTTCCAAACATTGTTCATGTTTATTTGGTTGTTGTTGTTTGTCAGTTTTAGTTACGAAAAGACAAAATTATATTCAGTATGGATGGATATATATATCAGATAATTATCAAGACAATTATCTAAGAAAATAAATACCTATCTGGATATTTTCGAAACCTACATATATAAGAGGAGGGGGTAGTTGATCATTACTGAAACCACTGCTACCTTCCATTTCAATAATTTATTTCAGAAAATAATTAACAATTCCACTCAATCAACTCTAATTTCACTCAATCAATTTTAATTTTACACAACATTTAATTACTTATTTATTATTCAACACTATAATTAATTTACTAACAAATACTATGAAATAAAGATATTTAACAAAATATCTAAATAATAAATAACAAATTGAGTTGTTAAATTCTTAATAATACAAAACTCACTTAACTTTTGGTTAGTCACACGTAGAAATGTACTGCGACATGTTACTCGATATCGACCGTTCTTTCGCTCTCTTCAGCATCTCTGTTCATTGCCGACATGGCCACACGACTTTGAATACCAAACTTAGGTGTACTTCTTAGGTTTTCATGACATTCTTTTCTAGATCGTCCTCTCCCGTTCACTCGGCAAACTTCGTAGCGATCATGCGGTAAAACTTTCTTTACTTCATAAGGATCATCGTATTAATTAAATTTTTATTGAATTGATATTTAATTATTTTTTGTGAAATTACTCCACTAGTTTGTTATAATTATTAATACAAAGATCGAACACTCAGAAAATACACTCAGAAAAAATTCCTTCGATCCGGTCGGATTCGAATCGACGTCTTCTTGTATACCGTGCCAGACGCTATACCAACTAAGCCACGGAACGAAACAACGGACCGCACGAATTTTTCTATGTGCTTGCGTCGTGTCTTTGTACTTGGTCTTTCAACGACTTTTTAGTCGTAGCGCCATCTATGAGAAATCTATTGCAGATTTATCACCCAGTTAGTACCTTTACAGCTACCAGTCCTGGCGAGAGATGTCGCTATTCACTGTATTAATTAATTTTTTATTGAATTGATATTCAATTATTTTTTGTGAAATTACTCCACTAGTTTGTTATAATTATTAATACAAAGGTCAAACACTCAGAAAAAACACTCAGAAAAAATTCCTTCGATCCGGTCGGATTCGAACTGACGTCTTCTTGCATACCGTGCCATCATCATTCAGGTCATTACTGAAACCACTGCTACCTTCCATTTCAATAATTTATTTCAGATAATAATTAACAATTCCACTCAATCAACTCTAATTTCACTCAATCAACTTTAATTTTACACAACAACTAATTACTTATTTATTATTCAACACTATAATTAATTTACTAACAAATACTATGAAATAAAGATATTTAACAAAATATCGGAACTAGTATTCTCGTTACAATATGAGAAATGAACGTGTCGAGGGCTAGCGGTCGTAGCCTGCAGAGCTCGTTTCTTTTATACTAGTGAGCGGTAGGGGCCGGTCGTCCGAGCCGGGTAAGTGGCGTGATCCGACGTCAACGCGCGCTGCGATGAGCCCTTGCGCCGACACATATATGTACATATACATGTAGATAACTACACCTATTATGTGGTTTCAAACTAGGGAACTCCACCGGTCCAGTGCAACGGAATTCTTCTGGGGCATCACTCAGAACAGCCAAACCAGAACGAATAAACAAATAATAATTTCAAAAATTGGTGTTACCGGGAATCGAAGCCGGGACCTCCTCGTCCTATGCAAGCCGTAGGGCCACAGAAATCGTCGAAAGGACATCAAATATTTAAAAGAGAAAATATATTTTTATACCTTTGTGATTAAATATTACGAGAAAAAGTTTCAATAAATCGCCCCAACAAGTGAAAGTATTAAATACTAAATTTCTAGAATTTGGGATCCACTGTCGACCAAGTGAAACGTAGTTTAAATGAGGTTAATGACGGTGTATCTTTGCTAATCCCTCAGATCAAAGGAGAAATATTTTGGTAAGCCACCAACAATTATGCCCCTACACTTACAAATTTTAACATCACTATTTTCTGTCCCATCTTTACTTATTATAAGCTTTTATTACAACCACAAACTTCTAACTTCTAACGGCTGTTAAAGAGCAAAAAGTGCTCTATTTAATTTGGTTTTATTTACGCCATTTACCAACAGCTAGGGGTGAGCCTAAGTGCTTCTCAGGGGAATCTGCCTCACAAATGAGTAGAAGTGTTGCTTTTATTAAAATTATATTTTTTAAAGTTAGACTACTTAATGGGTACAAAAACGAAAGTTGAACAAGGCTTGAGACGTCCTTTTCTCGAAGTAACGTAGATCACAATTTTTCATTTTCCATGCCCTTGTCATACATTGGATTAAATACTTAAAATTACTTTTACGGTATGTACTTAGTACGTTTCTGTCTTATTTTTTTTTATTTAAGATATTCCACACAGAAAATACAACTTATTAAATATTGAAATACAAGATAAAATATTAAAAATTGTAATGGAACATATAGAAATTATTTGAATATTTTTTTATAAAAAAATACTAATAATTATAATACTAATAATAATACTCATTCCTTACTCGTTCTCTATATAAATGTGGCAGCGGAACGCTTCGAAGTATTCTGAATGAATCATTTCATAAATTAACTTCTTTTAATTTATTATTTTTTAATTTAACTGCCTCCGTGGCTGAACGGTTATCATGCTGGACTGCCACGTAAGCGGTCTCGGGTTCGATTCCCGAGCCGGGAGAAATATTTGTATGTATTGTATTTATTTCTCTCGTAAGTTTGGTTGTAATTTGTGGTTGTCTATGTGTGTGTCCACGGCACCCGCGACACTTGGTCTCCCTAGTGCGGGGCTATGAGTGTGTACGTTAAAAAAAATCACAGACCACAGTGAAAAAAACAATAAAAAAATGTAAATAAATAGAACTAACAAATTTGCATTTTATTTATTATAATTAATTTAAGAATTTAAAGTCTGAAATTTTACAATAATTTACAAACTATGTTCAAATGAAGATCAATACTATTTTAGCCTAAAATGGTTTCCTAACTTTTATTAGTTAGGTTAGGGTTTTAAAACCCTGACCAATGTTGTAAACATCTTTCGGAAAAAATGTTTTATACCCTGGAGCCTAGGAATAACGACCAAGGCAGGTGATGGAACTGAGTATATTGAACTACTGGGAATAAACGAGGCGCTTCGCTTACCCTCAGGCGCACGACTTGCTCGTCCCGTCACTTAATTATTATAAGAAAAGTCCTTATTTACCGTTTTTTAATGTGTGTGTCGAATTTCAAAGTTGTATCTGCCAAAACCTCCAAATCTCGAACCTTGTGTTTAATAATAATAATATATCGCACACACTCAACATAGCCCTGCACTAGGGAAATCCTGTGTCACGGGTGCCATGGACACACATATAGACAACCACAAATTACATCCAAACTCACGAGAGAAATAAATGTAGATCATAGAACTATTTCTCCCGGTCCTGGAATCGAACCTGGGACCTCTGCGTGGCAGTCCGGCATGGTAACCATTCGGCCACAGAGGCAGTTAAAAGTTAAGTTTCCGGAATCACTGTCCATCAATTTTGTATTTATAATAGATTTTAGTGAAAAACGGATATGATGACTTTTACCCATAATATTCAGTATAATTTTGTTGGTTATGCAGCAATTATATGAATTATTAATATATTTTTGCAATTGTTATGAATCCTTGGTAGAGTAATTAGTATACAATAATTGGTTTCATTATTTTTAAGTTATATTAGCGAAAATATCGGCTCCAAATCTTTTTGTAACTCCTTAACAATGAAAACATTACACGAAAGCCATTGACAACCATTTTAGAATACTGTTCTATTAGTAAGATTTGGCTTATTCAAGCAATTACCCATAACATCAATGCCCAAAAGTCCAATGTTTGGACTTTTGGGCATTTCAATGTGTAAACGATATCTACCATCATAATGGCGAAAGGTACTACGTCTTGCTGATCGTTTTTGGGCACGCTGGCTGCATGAATACCTGCCACCTCTCCGACCAGGAGGACCGGCCATCGACGCATCAACGTTAAGCGAGGGTGATCTGGGGCTTATCGCTGATGCCGCTCTCCCCTCGTGGTTTTTTGATCCTCGGGAGGGTCCTCAAGACCTACCAAGACCCTGACGGAGTGGTCCGGAGTGGACGTTCGCACTAGAGGCGGAACGTTGCGCCGCCCAGTTCGTAAATTGATTTTAGTGCTGAGGGTCAGCCGGTCGCCACTATTTTTTAGTGACTGGGGATCCTGTGACGCAGCCTCCTTTACAATTATACATTTTTTTAGCACTCTTTTATGAAGTATTGTCTCACTTTTCGCCTGTCTTTATCTTCTAAATTTTGGCAGTTGCTTCTTTTTACGCTGTGCTGTCTGGTCCGGTTCATTTTCGATATTGCACTTTTACCGACTTCAAACTAAACTTGTTTAATTTGCCAAAGTGTTTCCATTATAGCGCACGTCTTAATATAGAGTTCACTCACCAATACTACTTAACATTAGTAATTTAATAAATATTTAGTCTATAAAGATGAGAAAGATTTAGAATTACGATTATTATTTAGACTAGAAGACAACTTATTTGCGGAATGTTTTCAATCGTTTTTTAGTTGGCAAAATTAAATTTGTACGACCTTATGAAATTCCAGAAGTTACTTATCTATACAACATTCGCCAAAAGGTAAATACAATAATCCTAGTGAATAGTACTAAAAAAACCAACCTCAAAATTGCGTGGAATTATAACTATTTGCCAAGTTTTATTGATATCGGTTATCGGAAAGTGCGCAAACACAGATTCATCCCCTAGTTTTCCACCCTTAGAGGTGGAATATTTTCTTCAAACCTAAATGGAACCACTACTGAGGTACCCTCGTTCCAACAAAAGAAGAATCATCAAAATCGGTTCACAAATGTTATGTTAGAGTTATGGCGTAACATACGTATAAAAAAAATTGAATTTTGAAAATTGAAATTGATTACCTCCTCCTTTTTTAAAGTCGGTTAAAAATGCGGAATAAAATAAATTAACAAATAGGCTTTCACGTATCAATGAGTATATTGCCATTGCTATGCTCGGCTTTCTTGTAAGAAGAAAGTAAGTCTTTATTCCACGATGCAAACTCGTTTCCGGTTGAGATTTAACAATTTTGAACCTTCCGCAACAAGTCTTACGTTATTCATTTCCCTGTAATTTAGTGTGAATAATTGCTCCTATTGTAGGTAACTTACGATAGAACACTGGACAGCCGTATGTGATGTTTTCTAAAGCACAACACCATAAATAAATTGGTAAAACATAATCATAATGTTATATATTTACTATCCAAATTCATTAATTGAAATAGTAAAGGGTCGCCACAAGGTTTAGTACAAGTTGTAAGTTTTGTAAAACGCGTTGGGAGGTCAACTGTCTTGTGTATATGACATACACAAGATACTTGACCTCCCAAGCCGGCTTTGTCGACCTTTTGCTTGTGAGCACAAAAATGTGGAGAAAATTGTTAAACGAACTTAATCTTTAACCTGTGAGCCGTAAAATATATTTTGGTATGGCTCCCTGATCGTCTCATTACGAATGACATTGTAAGAAAGTTTTTAAGCCAATATGTGATCTTTAACATATAGTTCTTACTTAAATACAGAATACAAATTTCAACCAGCTATAGTAAGGAAGTCGTAGTCTGGCGGTATAAGGATTGCTTTGCAAGTTGAGGCAAATATGGGAAAGCCCCTCCCGGGGGCCGTGTTGGAGGCCGTCGTGGGCGGCGTATGGGAGACCCTCATCCGTATATATTTATGATCGGAGAGGGTCTCTTCGTCCTCCAGGACCTGCCAGCCGGATACTCGCGCGGCTAGTGAGGGGGTCGCAAAGGTGATGTCCACGATTAACCTCCCATTTCGCCGCACGCACGTGCTGGCATGACCCCGGTTGAGGACGCCCAGCCCTAAGGCTGCCGCCCAATCCTCCAACTCTGGCCCCCTGGCATTGGTGACCGGAGAACCCCACGCCGCGCTCTTGGCGTTGAGGTCCCCCAACACCAACACCGGCGTCGGAGCTGCCCTCCTCACCGCCCTCTCTAGGGTCTCCAGGAATGCCTGGAATTGGGCCAGGGAGCGGTTTGGAGAGAAGTACACCCCAATTAGAATGACTTCTCCCCACCTCGCCGCCACGAACTCTGACCCGCGTTCCTTCACCACTAGAGGGGGGGAGTTTCCGGCAGTCGACGCCACTATGGCCACCGTCTCCTCCCGATCCCCCGCCCAATTCCCCCGCGGGGGGACAAAGTATGGCTCCGCCACAGCAGCCACCGCAACCCCCCACTCCGCCATGGCCTGGACCAATAGGTCCTGTGCTCTGGCGCAGTGGTTGAGGTTGCCCTGCAGTATAATATGGTGGCGTGCTGTTTGCCCTTTGGGGAGCGCAAGATCGCCCCCCATTACGTGGTCCGCTGGACGGCGAGCGAGCACCGCGGGGTTGCCGTGCACCCGGAGGCCGAGTGTCCCACCTGGCCACACCGGAAGCAGAGCCCGCTCTTGTCCACACTGGACGGGCAGAGGGCTCTGGTGTGGCCAATCCCCATGCACCTATAGCAGCGCATGGGGAGGGGCTCCATCACACGGACCCCGGCGGAGGACCACCCCACCAACATGCGGCCGGCAGCCGCCACCCGTAGGGTTGCCGTCACCGGGCAGCGGACGAGGGCTGACCCCCTCCCATTGGGGGCCAGCCTGACGGCTCCCACGCTCACGGCGGACTGGGGGCATTGGCGCTTCCCGTCCGGATCTTCTCCGGGGTCACCGACTCGTCGAACCCGGTGACCCTTAGATCGGCGGTTTTGGTAGGCCGCGTTACTGCCGCCAGCCCCCCGATCACCTCCTCCAGCTTGGCCGCCAGAGTGTCGGCCTTCTCGGCGCTAGTCGCCCCGGGCACCTCGACTATGCGTGCACCTGTCTGGGTGTTCCGCACCCGCACGTGCGGGATGCCGAGGCTGCCCAAATCGACCGCAGCGGTCGCTGCCTCTAGCCGCTCACGCGATTCATGCGTCTCTGGAAGCATACCACACCTAGAGGTGCCGGTGATAATTTTATATCGAAGTTAGAATATCGAAGTTATAACAGGTAAAACAACTAATACTAATTGCTATTTCGATAACTACTCTAGCAAACAATAAAGTTTTTAATGCCTGGGTCTGTCATTTAAAAAAATAAGCAACTTCAAAAATACGTCACGACAATCATGTGTGTTATTGTTTGGGCTGGTGATGTCGGTGTTTATTTGTTGAAAACGTACCATAAGTTGCGTTTTTTAAGTTTACCCTGAATATAAATGTTTATAAACTATACTTTAAGGAGTAATTTCATGGTAAATGTTAGAACCACTCAAACGGAATATTATCATATTTACCCAAGTACACCAAAAATTTCATTAGTGCTTTTTAAATACAGGATTTGCGGTGTATTACTGCATTTTATTTGAGATGTTTTTGTTGCAGTACGGAGGGTATTTATTTAGCAATGCAGAATAATAATTTTTATTTATAAAAACTTGCATTTAAACTGAATGCTTTTCTAATTTGCAAAACCAAATTTTGCGGTAGGATGAGCGCATCGCGTGAGCGTATAGGACCCCCTTCTAAGTGGCCCCCTTTTCCGCCACCGCTTCGGGCCTCAGCGTGATCACCACCGCCGATGATTTCGGGGTGGCGAGAGCCCTGGGTCTGGGAGCCATCTTGGGGGCCGCCTTGGCGGGGGCCCGTGCCGCTTGGGGGGCGGCAGCTGCCGTTTTGACCTTTCTGGCCTTGCGGCCGACTACCTGTGACCAGGGCGTTTCCACCTGGTCAGTCGACGTGGAGGCTACCGCGTCAGGGGCGGTAGGTTATAAAAAAAAAAAAAAAAAAAAAAAAAAAAAAGGGACGGCGAGAACGGCGGGAGGCGCTGCAGGAGGGGCAGCAGTAGCCTTCGGCGGGGGAGCCTTCCTCTTGGCCTTCTTGTTAGGCCGCTGGCCAGCAGACGCGTTTCGGGCCACAGAGGGGCCCGATGTCGACTCGGGGGCCGCGGCGGAGGGAAGCAACCTCGGGGCGGCTGCGGCGACGGCGATGGCGGCAGGCGTCGCCTCGGGGGCGGGTGCCCCTGTTCTGCCGCCCAAAGGGGGGCGTAGGTACTCCGTGGGGAGGCGTCTTTCGATGTCCCCCAGGCGGGCGTCCATCATATTCCTCATCGAGGAGAAGATGTCCCGCCTGAGATCGTTGATGGCCTCCCTCACTCCCGCGTGCGTCTCCGCGGAGCTACACGGCGGTGGGGCCACCTGTGCCTTGGCCTTGGCCATGGCAGAGGAGTAGACCCCCCTCAGGGCCTTCACCTCCGTCTCCAGGGCAGCGAGCTGCCCCCTCATGTGGCGGTTGTCTTCCGACATCCGCCGCGCCACCTCTGTCGCCGTCTCTCCACGGTGAAGGAAATCGACGGCTCCTTCCACCTTTCTGATGGCCTCTTTTATGGCTTTGACCACCGTCCCCTTGAGGTTAGAGGACTTGGCAGTCTCCGCCAATATTGCTGCGAGGCCGTCTCGTGCCTCCTGGGCCAGGGTCTCTCGCATGAGGCCCGCCGTGCCATCGGGTTCAGCCTCCCCGGCCTGACCCCGGCCCAGGGCCTCCTTGAAGAATGCGGCGTCCGGTTCCTTCTGGAGGGCGATCCACTCTGACGAGCTGGAGTGCCCCCTCCCTGCCGTCGCCGCACCGGGGAAGGGCTTCCCGGGGCCTCTAGGTCTGCCCCTACGGGCCGTGTTAATCTTTGGAGCCCTTGGAGCGGCGCGCTTGGGGATTCCTCCTCTCTGGCCGCGCGCGAATTCCCCTCCGAGAAGGTGGGTTCTACGTCTGAGGAGGCCGAGACCATCCTCTCACCCTCCGACTCACAGGAGAGAATCCTCACCTCCATATTGGAGGCCTTCGAACCATTCTTTTTGCTAAATCGGAGTCCATTGATCTTGTGCGCATGTTGTGTTCAGGAGGCAGTTTTTGCCCCCCCAGAGTACCAGGGGCTGCCACCCGCCGAAGCGGATGGGCGGGATTCCCCCTTTCGGGGACCCGCCTGGGGACTATTTTCAAAACTAGCCTTTTCCATATCGATTTTTGCTTTGAAAGGGGAGTGAGCTCCCCACTGCGGCGCCCTAACGACTGGATACTGTAGACTAGGCTGTACTCTGAGTAGAATCACTGGCTGAGTGAATAGATTCATAATTAGAATTCTTTGAAAAAGAACTAAGAGAAAAGAATGGAAGATCTTGACATTAAGATGATTGATTTGTAACCCAAAACATGGAAAGAAGTGAAATAAAGTATATTTTTAAGGATTATTCCAGTTTATATTCATAAAAGTACCTCTCGCAATGCACTCAGAGCTATACCCCTCGTGACAAGTGGTGGAGGCACGAACGCCATTGAGAATGTGAAGGAAGAGATATAATAATAGGGGTTAAAGTATGAAATTGCCGATTTGTACTGAAAATCTAAATTGTTTATTTTTTAAATTTTTAACAAATTTATTTAATCAAAATAGTTGCCATTATTATCTATACATTGCTGCCATCTAATGGGAAGGTTATTAATGCCTTTGCGATAGAACTCCGACGATCTAGACTGCACAAACTGTGTGAAAGCATTTTGTACTGCCTCCTGGGAAGAAAACTTCTTGTCACGTAGATAATTGTCCAAATCACGAAAAAAAATGGTAGTCCGTTGGAGCAAGGTCTGGTGAATACGGAGGATGACGAATGGTTTCTAACTGCAGTTCCTGAAGGGTCAAAATGGTTTCTCGTGCTGTGTGAGGTCTCGCGTTGTCGTGGAGCAATAACGGTGAAGATCGATTCATGAGTCGGGGCTGTTTTACTGCTAGTTTTGTCAACATGGTTCGGAGTTCGGCACAATAGACATCTGCCGTTATTGCTTGACCAGATCGGAGAAAACTATAGTGAATAACACCATGCTGAGACCACCAAACAGTTACCATTACCTTTTTATTGGTAAATTTTGCTTTAGGACACTGTTTCAGGAACATAATGGGCCTAATATATCTAATAAAAGACCAAAGCTGATTTTTAACAACTTTACTGTTAGAAAGGTTAAATACGAATGGAGCGGCGGCACACGTCACAAATCACATACAAAAAGTACCTGTTAATATTCTTAAAGCAAACTATCTAACTATACCAAAACACAATTTAAAGTAATTAAAACTACAGGCGCCGCCGCCCTTCTCTAGCTCCACGGAGGGCCGGTTCCTGTGACCAGACAGATGGAGTGTGGATTCCACGAGCAGAGTTGATGGGGCCGCAACAGACACTGTTGTGGCATTTGACCTGGGGTCAGCCATTGCATTTTTCTTTTCCGGTTATCATAAAGAATCCACTTTTCATCACATGTTACAATTCGATCCAATATTCCTTCATTTCTGTACCGGTTCAACAAGGCAACACAAGTTTCAACACGCGTTTCTTTCTGCAGATCTGTCAAATCATGAGGCACCCATTTTTCGTATTTTTTTATTTTATTGATTTGACGCAAGTGAGTCAATATTGTGGGTAAGGTAACGTTAAACCATGCCGCTAATTCCTGGGTAGTTTGACTAGGATCGGCTTCCACTATCTCTCTTAATTCATCGTTATTCACCTGTGTGGGCGGTCTTCCTCGTGCCTCGTTCTTTAAGTCGAAATTTCCATCACGAAAGCGTTTAAACCAAAATCGCACGGTGCGTTCATTAGTAGACCCCTCTCCAAACGCAGCATTGATATTGCGGGCTGTTTCTGCCGCGTTAGTTCCGTGTCGGAACTCGTATTCAAAAATCACTCGAATTTTCGCAGTATCCATCTTTCTTGTCTAAATTGAATAACAAAAACAATTGAAAGTCGATATTCAAATGTTTCAAATTAAAAAAAAAATCACAGAAACCATTTGAAAAAAGTTTCATTCGAAAACCTCAAACCATGAAGATTCTATGAAAATTCAAAGAACCTATTGCAATAAAACGGCAATTTCATACTTTAACCCCTAATATTACAAATACGCTCAACTTTCAATGCCACGAACTGATACAAGTCTAATTCCATTGAACTCAGTGATATAAGGGAATAGAGATTGTTTAACATTTCTTAGCCGCTCACGCGATGCGCTCCTCCTACCGCAAAATGGCGGCTATTTGGTTTCGCAAAATAGAAAAGGATTCAGTTTAAATATAAGTTTTTATAAATAACAATTATTATTCTGCATTGCTAAATAAATACCCTCCGTACTACCAACAAAAACATCTGAAATAAAATGCAGTATTACACCGCCAATCCTGCACCTAAAAAGCACTAATGACATTTTTGGTGTACTTGGATAAATATGATAATATTCCGTTTGAGTGGTTCTAACGTTTACCATGAAATTACTCCTTAAAGTATAGTTTATAAACATTTATATTCAGGGTAAACTTAAAAAACGCTACTTACGATATGTTTTCAATAAATAAACACCGACATCACCAGCCCAAAACAATAACACACACGATTGTCGTAACGTATTTTTGAAGTTGTTAATTTTTTTTTTTTTCTTCTTTCCATAAAGGAAAAGGCAAAGGTTTTACACCATACAGCCAAGTCTTGGTACATTATTCTTTTTTGGTGCATGAAGTTTAATTATGTTTCTGTAAATATGGTCGCCACAAAGAGGATAGGCAATTTGAGGCGGCGTGTTTGGATTGACTCGGGATTCCTTAAAACGGGACGATACGGGTATTTTAGTTCGAGATTCGTATAATTTTTCGCGTTTTAATCTTCGATTAAGGCACAATAGCAGTATCCTATTCCACTTTAAACGAGATTTCACAAAATAATTGAAAGTCAAAATAAAAACGACACTTTTCCCTCCAAAAGGTCCAGAGCGAATCTTATTATTTTTTTTAAATGACAGAGCATTAAAAACTTTATCGTTTGCTAGAGTAGTTACCGAAATAACACTTAGTATTAGTTCTTTTACCTGTTATAACTTCGATATCCGATAAATCGGTATAAAATCATCACCGGCACCTCTAGGTGTGGTATGCGTCTACGACTGCATGTATCGCGTGAGCGGTTATACGAATACCTGTCAATACAAGTATTCTTTGTATTATAAAAGTGACAGTGGGACGCGAAGATACTAGGTATATACTTACTCAGGGCTTAGTTGTTCGAAGGCTCTAGGCTGCATACGATTAATTGAGTTAACGTTGTCACAAAGTAATCGCGCCATTGATGATTTGCGGATTTCCGCCAGCTGACCTGATATAGAAAAAAACTAAATATTAAAGCAAAAATCAGGGCAAATAAATTTTTCAAAGAAACCGGCCGGCGTTATGGACTCTTAAAACTATGCCGGCTTCCTTCAAGGTCAATATTTATCGAGAACCATTGTATAATAACATAAACCATAAACGTAGGTTGCACAGGTTGCACTTTATACTCGTTCTTTCTAGCAATGGCGAAACAAAACGCTACCGTTGAAGAAAATACAGATATACATCAATTATGTTTAGTTTCAGGGGACGATGAAGTAGGCATTACATTGCTTGTTTATGTGAAAAGCAACAATAATGACTTGAAACACATCATTGTACAAAATTCTTTTGTCCTTTTTCAAATCGTTTTTCTGTTATTTATTCTCTTATTACGACTACATTGTTTTTTTTATACAAATTTTAATGTAAGTGCTCATTTGAACTCCTTTTCACCTGATGGACCATGCAGAGGTCGACGATGGAGCATACACATCTAAATAATGCCTATTCACTCACGACTTGAAAAGGTCGAAGTTGGAACTTGAGGGAACAAGACTGCAGGCAGGGAAATCCACCCCATAATCGGTCGTCATATAAATGTGGAAGCGTAACGCTTCGTGCGAATCTTTGGAATATCCACAATATAGGGTGGAATTATGGTGGAATCCAAGCCTACGTCTAGTCCCCCGATGATGGAAAAGGAAAGGCGAAATTAAATCGTGCAATTCCATCGCTCACTCTCCGTGATATATCCCGTAAAATACTAATTATAAACTAGTAAGCAGGCAAGTTTACGGCGGTATTCAAGACTCTGCAGCTTCGCCTTTACTAATTTCGAGTCATCTATAACCTCTTGACACGCTTGTCAATTGAATCCAAAGTCGCCAGTTGGTATGTAGCAGAGCTATTCAAAAAGTGGCAGCAGTACTCCATACACGACCAAAGTTGTGCTTGATACAGCTGAAGCAACTGTCCCGGTGGGAAGTAACGCCTCACCCTGCATTTTTGGCCATGGATTCAATGTATCTGCCGAAGTTCAGATTGGACGTCAGGTCCATTCTATACCAATGTTTTTTGGAGAATTGACACGACTGTGATTTGGTAGCATTAAATTTGACAAAATTAGCATCGCCCCAATCGTAGACTGTCACTTGATGTTATATTAAAAGAAAGCCAACATTGAGTGTCAAATCCAACGGCTAACCATAGACTCTCGACAAGATTGGATTTCCTCTCCATTGACTCTTGCATTGGTCTAATACCTATCTGCAACTGTGCTGTCATCAGCATACGGTTAGATATCTGGAATTAACATATTATTGATATGCAGCAAAAAAAGTGTTGCGGAACCTTGAGGAACTCTATTTATCGCCCGATGTTCGGAAGAGTAGACTTCTAAGATCACTCGAATGGAACGTTCGCTTAAGAAATCCGAGATCCAATTGCAAAGGTCAATGGGCAGCCCATAACATGGAAGCTTACTTAAAAGGTTTGCTTGCCAGACCCTGTCAAAGGCTTCAGAAATGTCCAAAGACACTGCAAGTGCTTCGCCTTGCTTTTCTATAGCCTAGCTCCATATGTGATAGGCATATACAAGAAGATCTTCAGTAGATCGCCCTCGTCGGAATCCGTACTGGCGATCACTGAGGCGGTCGTTGTCTTCAAGGTACGACAGTACACGGTTGTTGAGTACACGTTCCATAGTCTTGCAGAACATGGAAGTGACTGAGATAGGTCTGTAGTTGACAGGGTCAGCTCTGCTTCCTGTTTTGGGCACAAGTTGCACGTTTGCAAACTTCCACGACCTGGGAACTACACCAGTCTCAAATGAGAGGCGATACAGGCTACTACTACTTACGGATATACAAGTTTTGGACGAAACTTACTAGGAGTGAAGGCGATGTCAGGATCAGCTCCGTTTTCAAAGAAGTATCTGTCTCCAACTCTGGTTCTGTAGAATTGTTCAGTGAGGATGCTGAGATATGTAGGGCCAGGTAGAGCACCTGGAACGTTATGTTCCAGCGACCCGGCAACTACTAATTCCACATCCTGTAGTGACTCGTACATTGATTGCAAGACTTGTATATTCTGTTGAATTAAAAAGAACCTTTGTTATAATTAGTAATATAAAGATCGAACACTAAGAAAAATTCTTTCAATCCGGCTGGATTCAATCTTCAGCATACCAGGCCGACACTCTTCCATCCTATGCAGCCACGGAATGGAATAGGAAACCTTACGAATTTTTCTATGTGCTTGTTGCAGAGCTTTTCATTTGATTTTTAACTACTTTTTGCCGTCACGCTATGTGTCAGAAATCTATGAAATTTTGTCTTCACTCAGTATACAATTATATCAAACTAATGGAGTAATTTCACAAAAAGTGACTGAATTTCACAGCAGTAAAACATTGTGATATTGATACAGACAAACTGACATGAATGCCATGGTAGTAAAACATTGTGATATTCAGTAAACGTCATTTTAAAAAGAAGCTTGTTAATTGAATTGTATAGTCAAAATACTGCGTTCCTTTGTCTTATATACGATGAGGGATATTTATGATATCGATTTATACATAAATACTGCATGTCTTGAATATTATAAAGTAGGTACATAAATAAAGAAAACTTTCGCTGTTGTTCACTTCTTTCTTTTAAGTGATTTAGATCCAGTGACACCCCTAAATAAGGAAAAGGTAAAGAGAACAATGAACTACGAAAGTATTTTTTTGAGTAAAATAGTTGTGCCGAAACACCTTTTAGAAATGTTGCGTGATGTTGCGTTAGCTATGTATTAGTCATCGATGCTTTATATTAGAATTTAGTAGTGCGAAATGTTACACTTTAGATTTTTAGATATTCACACGCACGCACGCACGCACGCACGCACGCACGCACGCACGCACGCAC